>NW_009194024.1:22299-43884 GCF_000690835.1 Fulmarus glacialis
TAGGAAAGTCAGTTCAGCGTGTTATCAGCCAGAGAAGGCAAAATGAAATAAATGACCTTCGTTGTATTTTCACAGTTTCCCTGAAGCACGGAAGCAGATTACAGAATGATGGGAAGTGTGCAGTTCCTATCAGAAAGAGTGCATTTATCTGTATTAGAAGCACGTGGCCAACTAATGGCACACCCAAACCCACTTCTGTTTCTGCCTCCTTTACCTAATGACAGAAGGAAGTCTTAAGATGCAGTCTTACCTGCAGGCCCATATTAAGATAACAGAAAACTATCATGTCTGATCTCAGTCTTCTTCCTAAAATTTCAGATCCTGAAGGATCAAGATCAAAAGCCCCAAACCAAGTTCTCAGAGTGCCCATCATGTGTGTGACAAGTTTGTCTGGAAATGTGCCAGGAGACCTATATCAAACAAGTTTGCTCTGATGCAATGAAGAGACCTTACCCCAAATTCCTGACTAATCCAGAAGAGCTTTTGTGTAGCAATGAGTTTGGGTGTATTTGTATGAATGCAGGAAAGAGGGCAAAACGTAACAGTGAAGACCAGTGCAGTGTTAACTTGGACAGACTAGTTTCGAGGGCAGCTAGTCAGGTGGTAAAATGACACACAAGAATGTAAACTGAAAGTATGGATATCACTTGCTTAAGTACCTGCTTCAGCAGCAAAACAGTCCCATTTACTAGTGTTTTCGAATCTGTGTGAGGGAATGTCAGCATCAGTATTCTTACCTCGTCCCTATGGAGCTGCCACCGCAGAAGGAGCTGTCAGGTGCCCTCTCCAAAGGGGTGGATGCACAGGGATTCTTTTGCTCAGTAAATCTGAAATATGAATCTCAATTTCCTAGTTGCAAATGGAATGAAAAAACATTCAAGCCAAGCTGAATATTTCCCTTGACATCTAAGCATTCTTTGAAGCCTCATAAGTTTCCAGGTGAAACTAGGAAGGATCCCCTGTGGCGCTGCTGTGATGTGAAGAATGTCCAGGGTTTCTTGGCTCCAACTTTGGATAAACTAATTTAGCAAACAAAGAGTAAGTCAAAAGAGAAACAACCTGAACTGCAGCAAGCCAGCATTTGTTTTGGCAACATCTGGCTGAGGTAATTGCTGCCGTTTAACTAACTCTTATGCATTATCTTCTTCCTCACTTAAGAAAGAAGCTGTGTAGATGACAAGACCCAGGCAGCTTCAGCATGCAGTAACTGGCGAAGGGAGCCAGCACGGCCATACAGAGTGCTTCCTTCTGGCAAGCACTCTCCCGCAGTCCTACAAGACCGGTAGAAAGTTTCATTTACCTTTCTGGCGATGTTCTGACTTCAGTGGAGTCTTTCACTGGGCAGCAGTAAACATGCTTCCTCAGTAGTAGCCGTATTGTTAACTAATTCTCTCCAAGGCCGGAATATGCAGAGCACCAGCTGAACCAGCATGGAAGACTCACAGCATGGGGAAGGGTTGGGTGGAAATGATCGGTTTATGGATGCTTGTTCAGGAAATATCAATAACTTTTGTGACAGCTTGATAATGATTTTGAAAACAAAAGAATGAAAATGAATTTGTAACTGATAAGCAGAGAAAGTGTTAAAAAACCTGGATGGGGTTTTATCCACATGGCTTGTCTTAGTCAAGAATTCGAAGAAGGAAAAGTACGAAGTCAAGTAGTGGCTCGACCCCACTTTATCTCCCGGACAGTGACAAATGGGGGTCTGGAAGGAAAATCGCTTCAGACACGTGCAGACTTTTCCACAGCTGATCTGAACTTTTACATTTAACTGGTTTTGGAATGAAGCATATGGAATGAAGATGGAGTAGAGAATAATAATGTATGCTTCAGTGACTTTCCCATAACACAGCAATAACAAATAGGTAATAAAAGTGTCACAGACATTGACAAAATACAGACTATCCTGTTCCTTTGTTGTGTTTTTGTCCCTAAATATAACTCAATATTGTGGCCATGATCTTTGCTTAATGGTGACCTTCAAGCTTAAAAACAAATTGGACTTGTGACTATATATATTTACACACACGCACACACATAAAGGCACACTTCTTTCTGACAGAGAAAATCTAGCAGAGGTAAAAATCCATTTTCCCCACAGGCTTTCTTCTTCAGAAATAATAATAAAATATCAAACATTTTGGCTTTACTGAGACATTTCTGGGAAGTGTCAGAAATACCATTTTGTTAGCTTCTCTCTGAAGGAGCTAGGGAATCACATCTTTAGCATAGACATCTTTACTCCCAAATGTTTCCCCAAGTATTTGCATTCTGTTTGTTCTCAGTTATTGTTTTTTTTCTAATGTAAACCGTAGTATATAGCCTGAATTAAGCAGTCCTTTCTCTTCTCTTATTGTCTAGCTAGTTAACCTGTGGCAGAGAGGAAATTATTAGAATTCAGGGATTTTTGGTTCCTCAAAGCACCCCATCTCTCTGGTCCTTTTAATTCTCTTTCCTGCCCCTTCCTTTGTCTCTTGTCTGGGTATACTTTAAACCAGTCTTCTTTTCTGGTATACTTTAAACCATTTCAAGATGCAAATCAACGAACACTGTTAGGAGCAAAAAAAAAGTCTTTAGTGCTTTGACTATGAATAATACCGAAGAGGTTTTTATTTCAAAGGTTTGAAACATAACAAAAACTAAGGCAAAAAAAAAAAATGTTTTTAGGAGGGAAAAAACAATTAGAGTTTGCCAGCGGGGTGGCTCTCTTTCCTCCCACAGGAAAAAAAAAAGCCTGCAATGACTTTTCCAAGATTTTTGTTTTTAATGTGATTTTGTACCAGGAAAAGAACTAGTATGATTAATCTCTAAAAAGGAAGATAAAAAGATTTGTTAAGGAGTCTTTTCTTTGAGGCAAGCAGTGGCCATCACTGTAGGTCCATTATAAAAGGTCCTGGCAAGATATGCTTGGGGAGGGCTGATGGTACTTTCTTTAACCTTTGACTTCCTCGAGGCTGGGATTTAACCCTGAAGGAAAGGGAAGAGATGTGAAAACCTTCTTCTGTGCTGCGCTGCAAGTGCTTCTCAGCTCTGATCTGGCAGTTCTTCCTTTGGGCAGGACGAGGCAAAGGTTGGAGCCGGTTCTGGCAGTACTTGTGGCAGAGATTTTGGGAGCCTGACAACATTCCCTAAAAGCAGATGCTATTTTGAAGCACTCTAAGCTACACAAGCGAGCAAGTGAATAGATGACAGAAAAAGGAGACTCTGTATAGCAGGCTCCGTAAGGAGACTTTCCTTCTTTGGCAGAAATCAAGCCTGATGATAGCAGCATTTTCAGATATTGCTTTGAGATGTCAGTGAAACCCCCTGGACAGCTTCTTGGCATCTCTGCTGGAACCTGGAGGTGACTGGTGGGGACAGGCTTTCTGTACTTTCTTTCCAGAAGGCTGAATTAGCTCCAGCTGGATTTGCGGGAATCCTGAGAATTTTCTCCAGGGGAGCAACCTCTTGGAGCACAAAAACTCTTACAATCACCCGGAGTTTCTGACAGCTGCATCATTATCTCACCTTTTTTGTGAAGCCAGGAATAAAAGAGAAATCTTTTGTGTTGTATGTGCTTCTTCCATACACCGCACTTTTAAGTCACTCTTACACTGAAACCTTCTGTTTCCTTTCTATGCTCTTATCCTGTACATTGCAGTTACTGGGGTTTACTTCTGGCTTCAACAAGTGCAGATATAAGTCTTATCTGAATGGCAAATCACATATATTTCTGTGAAATAGCTTTTGTACTGGTGCTTCTTCCCCCTGAGCCTACAAATGATTGTACTGGTTTTCTAATGGCTCTGTGGAGGGATAGAGGCAGCATCCTTCTTTGTGTCTGAGCCCTCATCACTTGTGTTGACTCCGCTCACAGTGGTATTAAAGTTCAGTTTTTTGTTCTGAGGTCTCTCACAGTCACTCGCATTCAGAGAATATTCAAAATATTCTGAACAGCAAAGACTGCAGATGCAGGGAAAGAAAAGGAAATCTTGAAAAGATGGGCAGGGAGAAAAGTATCTTGAAGTAAAACTTGCTAGGCTGAAGGCAGTAAGCTTAGCTTCAGGAGTGGAGAATTGTACCCTGCAGCCCAGCAGAAAACCCCGTTTTTCTGTAGGACTGAAAGGCATCTGTTTTGTCCTTGCAGCTCAGGGTATGACCCAGTGATACTAAGAGCGGATGTTTTCTATAACTGTTGTGCCTGTGTTTTTTCATGGTGCCTAGTTTAGCTTTGAAAACGTAACCACAAGTGCTACTACAGGCTTAAGAGTTTTATCGCCTGCAGGGTCAGCCAAATGGGAGTTTTCCATGTAAGGAAACCATCTTGAGAGGCTGTCTTTCTCAACTCCAGTCTTCATCCAAAGGCTAGAGTTAAAAGAGTTATTTGAAGTCCTAACACAAGCACACGCAAGCATGAGGCAGCGTTATCTTCAAACAGCTCCTATCTTGATCATCAGCCAGATTTCCAGGCTGCTGCTCCCTGGAGGCACAGCAGGACTAACAGTAAGCACTAGCTGTTACTTCGTATCAGCTCTACAGTGTATTTCAGAAGGGGTTGTAAGGCCATGGTTCAGAGAGGTTCATAAGTCAAGAGGAAGTTGTCAGTAAATATATAAAGATGCAGTCAGTCTGCTTGAAGAGCAAGGTTCACTCTAGCTGGGCTTTAGGGTCTTCTCTGTATAGACACAACAGAGATTCAAGTTCAGATGAGTACTTGGGGAGGTTCCTAACAAGCTCTGAAGACCATGGATGAGTGGGACTATTCAAATCCCACAATCTGATTTGACCATATTTCTAACTCTGGTAATACATTTTTTGTAAATACAAAACTCAGTGCCCATTGAGCTCCAGCGTAATTCTTTATTTTAGAAAGTAGCTGAACAATATCCTGGACAAAGCAATGTAGGTAGAACAAGAACTGATAAGAAACCTCAAAGTATGTACAAGATTATGGTCCTTTTTCCATGAAATCACATAATTTATATAATAACACCAGTTTTTAAAGGTATGACTGTTCATTCTGTATGACTGTTCGTTCTCCATACACAAAAATACTTCATGAAACAGCATTTCGTGTTTTTTCCCACCCGATTCAACCCATGAAGTGCTAGAAACCTTACAAGGCCGTTCTCTCGGAGCTCATTCCCACTCCGGAGCAGGCATGCAAATGTTTGTGTAATTCTGGAGAATGTATACTTTAGGGATCTGAGTTCCCTGACGGAGGAAGTGAGTAACTCAGTTTGACTTCAGTGGCAGTTACTCATATCCTGTGAGGAGACAAGTGGGAAGGGGGGGAAAAAACACCAGAAAAGAAAAGAGATAGAGGAGGGGTGGGAGGGAGATGAAATTACAATCAGTGAAGCTTCAGTGATAAGTGGTCCTCACTTATTCTGTCCTTTGCCGGCACAACCTAGCGAAATTTGTCGTAATTGCAAGAACACAAGTGGTAGGATAGTAAGATGATCCCTCATCACTATCATTTCCTTGGATATCTTTTAACATTTTATCTTTCAGTAGCACATAGAATAGTACGAAAATGTTAAATACAACTTCAAATCTGTGTTCATAGACAAACGTTGTATGTGTGTGGTTGGGCGTGTCTGTATACATATTTATATGCAGAGAGCTATAGGAGGGGATTTCGATATTTAGGGATAAAGCTGAAAAACATGCTTAGGAGTTAACGCATTACTTCATGCATTACTTCAAGTTTCAACCCTGACTTGCCTATTGCTTTATGGATCAAATCCAATAATAACTTGACAAGAAGAGCCTTTACTATGTGCAGAAATGTGTCACTCAGGAATGTAGAGAGCGCTCGACCAGTTACATTCGGGCTTGGCCATTCCCGATTCAGGTACAGAAATGCTGGATTATGGAAATGGCCAACAGCCTCAGGCCAGTGGTGGCAACAACACAGCAGCTTCCTTCAGGGGGGCCAGGAACCACCTACGTTTCTACAGTGCTGTTACTATGGCTTTCCCTGCCCCTCCAGCAGAGGAGTTTCTCCAGCAGAGCGATGAAGGGGTTCAGTCAATGCTGAGGGAAACCTGGATGCATTAAAGGCAGGCTTGGATCCAGTCTTCCCTGGCGTTTGGGGATGCTAGGGTCTGGCATTTTGGTTCAAGCTTGTGTCACTGCTAAGTGTTTTACTGCATAGCGTGCGTGGGCCAATAAACCAAGCTAGCTACAACAGCTCCAGCTGACACTAGCATTCTCTAAAGAAGTCTACAGCTTGGATTCAATTGATTTAGTCCCTAGCTTGGATCATTAATTTCTCCAGTAAGTCCGGGGCAGACAAGGAACATGATGAGAATGCTGATCCATTGCTTCCCAGCAGAGGCAATTCAGAACATGCATAACTTGGAGCAAATAGTATTGTGCTAACACATCCGTTGTGCCCATACATAAGTGCTGAATCAGGGCCATAAAGAAGGCTAAGTCTAATGCATTGCACTTAAAATGTTTCCCGAAAGGTTTTGGAAACCTTTAACATCAACTGAGATCGCGGTCTTAAGAAATGAGTTCAAAATAGGTCAAGGCAGGCCTATTTTTATATAGTGAAAAAGTCGGAGGTTCTTTAAAAAATTCAGCAAAGTGTTTGCCTGCCATTTAAGGAGACCAGCAATGCCATCTGGAAAATACTCTGCCTAAAATCACAGGGGGGACAGAGCTTCACAAGCATATTCTAGAGCTGTTTTAAATCACTGTCACCCCATAACCCATTGCGCACACAGCATCTATCCTGGCTGGGAGGGAACTATAAGCTCACAGAAACTTGGATCTTCACAAGCAAAAATAAGTATTTATAAGGAAGGGAAAAAAAATGAGTAAGGGTGTGGGGAGAGGGATAAAGATCAAAATTGTTTACTTACTCTTTTCCTTCTTTCTCCAAATCCCTTTGGCAAAGAATCCCCTTCCCCAAACCTTGACAACAGGCGTGATAAAGCCAGTGGCTAACATGTTTCCGACCTTCTCTGGAAGCTCCTGATTACAGGTTCTCTCTCCTCAGACAGCAGCTCAGTTATTTTTCTGGAGAAAGCACCGCTTACACAGCAGCATGAAGGGGTTTTGAGCAGCAGAGCCAGCTGTGAGGCCAGCGGGCTTTGGGAGGACAGCTGCGCCAGGTCCTTGAGGCCAGAGAGCCTTTGAGGGAACACAGGGAGGTGACCGGGGTGAGGGTGCCACTGGAGATGATTGGCAGACACAGACAGCACCTGTCAGACACTCACACACTGTTAGAAATATATTGAAGCCAGGCAAAAATGGGATGTAAAGAAAAGCTTTGCAGAGTGGATGTAGGAAAGGCTAGGTCGAGGGGGAGCATTCATGGGTCTCTCTGCCGAAGGATCAAGGTGGTGAATCCAGCTGCCTTAGCTTAAACTTGATTTAAAGGTAGAAAGGATGATGGGTCAAGGGGACAAGAGGCACAAAGAGTAGGTTAACAAGCAATTGTGTGATGTCTGCAGTATTTTATTATGTTTGTGATCTATCAGCGAGTTCCTCTTCTCCCTCTTTCTATCTCCCATCTTCTGACACTCAGAATGATTTTGTTCTAATTACATACCGCAGTTTAGAATAATAATTTTCTTTTTCAGAATGGTTGGAGACCATTTAGAAAAATTTGAGTCTGTATTTCTCATAAGTCTGTAAATAGCCTTAACCTATCAGGGTACAACACCAGGAGGCGTGAGAAAAGCATATAATTCACTGACCAGAAGTAGAGGGACCAGATTCTCCTCTGTATAGACACCCACCATGGTTCTTAGGCGGCATATGATCAGCCTTAGGTGGAGAGAAGTTTTTAAAGGACGATACGGTGACCTTAGTACTCAATAACAAAACATTGCGCGCAATGTTCACCTTTTGTTTTCTATTAACTGTTCTTTGTTTATTTATTTTAATTAGCTACCAAATTTAGCTAGCTGTTTCTAGTGGCTTCCTGGTTAAAGTCTGTTACGTGAGTATTTAGGTCAAGCCAGCCGATCCTTAAGAGACACAAGAAGAATTGTAGCTACCTGAATGTCTGTGCCTGTGGAGTGAATCTGAGAACTCCCTGAAGTCTTTCAAATGTGATTATTCATCTCCCTGCTCAGCACCTGAAGCTATTTTTAACATTGATATGCCGAAGTAGATATCTACAAACCTATGTGATAAGTAAACATAGCAGACTTGGGAATGACATAGGTCTGCAAAACCCCTGTCCCACTGCCTCTCCAAAGAGACATTAATGAAAATGTTGTGATTAGTGAGAAATGTCTGGTCAGCTTAACCATTAACACAGACTGAACTATTCAACCTTCTTAATAAACTTGTGGGCAGTTCTTGTGGGATGACATTTTCCTTGGGTGACATCATTCTACAATAATTTCTTGAAAATAGCGTGATGAAACATGCAACAAGACAAGTATTCTGGCCTGGCCTTTCCAGACACCTGTGAGTCAGCCTAGACTGTTTCTTCTACCTCCAAATAGAGACAGTTACAGAGCTAATTTTCTGAAAGCTGTAGCAGTGACAGAGGCACTAATACAAAGAGTAATTAAAGCATGTTGTTGACATACTCTGGCGCTCTCAAACTTTCAATCAGGCTTTTTTTTCCCCAACTTATTCCCATTTCACAAGGTTTATTTATTGTATACCTCAATCATTTGCAATATTAAGGCATGCAAGTTTTAAAAACCTGATTAAATTGTTTCATTGTTTTTGGAGTATTATGGTGCTGTCTGTGAGCTAGCGGTATCTCACTGACTGAGGGAGGGTACAAAGTCAGCATCAGGCAGGAAACTCTTCAGAAATACAGGTTTCATACTTTAGTCTAATGTCCAAAGCACACTGCAGCTTTGGTCATCCTTGTGCATCTACCCCCAGTGGCAAAGGGACACACCTGCCCCATTAAACTCCTGTTGAATTACAGTAGGCCTTAGTCCCTCCCTGCTCCTTTTATCCTGGCGCACTGCAGGGACAGCTGGCGTGTGGTGGAGACTCAGACCCTGTCTGCATCGGGCAACTCAATTAGTTTGTCGCTTGATTGACTTGCGCCGTCCTTCACCATGACATGTGCATTTGCTAACCTCCCCGGTAGCAAAGGCCAGTTTTGTCCAAAGCCGACATCATTTCATCTTGTGGCCGGCATGAAATGAAGTGGTAGCATAGTTCATTGGGTAGATCTAATTAAAGCCACTGTAATGAAGGACACAAAGGAAATCCCTTCCTACTGCTCTGAGGCAAAACGCAGAGTTTGAATGGACAAAGAATAACACTTGTCCCTCCAGATGGGGTATCAGTGCCAGAAGAATGCTTGCACTCTTCCTTCTTTGTGGTAACGAGAGCAGCTCGTTTTAAGACCTGTCTTTCCAGCAATTACTTAAGAAACTAAATTGACTTACAAATTGCCGAAAGAAGATAATACCAAAGTATATATACCTTTTTCATCAGGCAAACAGTATGCATCAGTTAAACACAGTCAAACTAATCTCACCCCAAGATCTGTATAGGACCTGTGGTATTTATTCCGTGGATGCATGACCAGTTCCTTAATATTTAATTACATTTATTTTGATTTGCCAGAGAATCATCAGATCAAGTTGACAGGACAGTCTCTTGTATGAAAACCTAATTTCAGAGAAAAAGCAGGTGAAAGTATGGAAGCAAATAGCAGAGGTAGTCACAGCCACACTTGGCTGTTTCATCTGAGCCACCGAAAATAATTCTCTGTCTCTTTATTTCAGTACAGAATGAATGTGTCTCCTGTCACAAGATGCTATGCAGATTATTTCACTTGTTGGGATGCACAATTCAACTGAATGGGTTATTCAAGAGTTTGATTATCACCAAGGGACTACTACATCCCCATTCTCTTGCTGCAATACTCTTTTGCTGTCCTTTCCATCCCACACAATCCTTCCCTTGCACATCCTTGTACGTCCTAAGTCCCTATCTAGCCCTAAGGTTTAGTATGTATTATATTCAACGTAGGGAGATCCGTTTTGACTGAGGGGATTCGAACTTAGGCCACTCACCTTCCAGTACAGAGCCCTAACTTCAGGATTACAGGCTGTTCTGATGTGGTGAACCTTGGCATACATTTTCCTGTTGGAGCACTTTTACTCTGTGTATTCATTTGTGCAAGGACTGGTGTCTTTCCTCTCCCCCTCGGATATATTGACTCATACTAGAGTATGAGCCACATCTACGCGTTCTCAATCTGTCTTTCTGGATTAATGACAATTTGAGTAATTCCAGGCGAGGTGGAACATCTTTGAGAAAAAAGCCTGGCATGGGACCTCAAGGATGTTTTACAGAGCAGTGCATAGGGGTATTCCTGGAAAACTGTAAGCAAAAGCAACCACAAACAGTTTAAACACAGTCTCTACTATAGACTGTTATTTCAAAATGCTGTTCTTCTAGACTAAAAGACTGATCTGAAGATGTGCTCTCAAAGGACCGATCTGAAGATTTTGAAAGAAAGGAATCCAGCTCTACGGGACAGTCCAGGGTGGTCACAACCAGGAAGGGTGCCTCCTTGCAACCAATTTTGACATACTTCTTTCTTCAGCGTAGATTCATGGAGGGTTAAAATACCAGAACAACGCATTTCTGCCAAGTGCAACAGCTGGCTCTATTGTGTCTGGTATAGGAGTTCCTGAGTACATCAGGATTATGACTCACAAGTAAAAGAGAGAATTAACAGTTCTGCAGTGCAGTGTCTCCTTGCAAGCGCTCCAGTGCAGTCCCGCACTCCCGTTTCTGGGAAAGGACGTTCCCTTGACCTCAGTGGGGTATTGTAATAAATCTCTGTGACAGACTGTTAACACCAAAGAGGTCAGGTTTTGTGCGTAGGTTAGATCGGAAGTACCATAACAAGGACTAAACATAGGATGAAAAGGAAAGGGGCTGCCAGGGTGAGCGAGACCAATTGCACACCACCACATGGTGTTTAGTTCAGAGGCATCCAGTCACACAACCCCAAACGCTGAAACCACAGAACAGCATCTCACACCACAAGGCTGTAGCAACAAAGACCAAGAGCCACCAATACTAGAGTGCCACAGGAAGCAAGCACAGGTGATTAAGGACACTGTTAAGGTACCCATTCCCTACAGTAGGAAGACATTTGTTAGATTAAGTGCCTGGATAATCCTAAGAAATAATCCAGTTCCATGCCATAAAGAGGTAAGAAATAATTTTAACAATCTCTGTCACTAAGACTGGGGATGATGTCTTCCTAAACTTAAATTTCAGGACCAGTCTAACCCTGAACCTGTGGTTCAGACATACCAGTGCAGCACCAAGGAGAGTTTTCAAAGCAAGCCACAGCATTCATGTACCCCACCCAGCTCTAGCTGTGTTCACGGTTGGGTCAAAAAAAACACCACTCTTTGAAAAGCAATAAATCATAACATGATTCGCTGCTGAAGACAGCTAAGTCTGGAAAAAGTACAGTTAACTGCTGAAGTTCAGTTGCCACACCTCAGTGTCAGATGTTATCGACAAAAACCAACCACAAGTTCCCTTTACAAAGTAGACTACAACCTGTTTACACTTTAACTTCATTATTTGAGAAGTTATGTTACTGCAGCTTTATTCTGGTAGCAATCAAGCATAAAGAGCTGTGCAGAGTATAAGCATAATCTTTCTTACCATGGTAAATATTACCACTTAATTACCCTAAATGATCAGATTCATTTCTGATGCTGTTCCATAGGATTCTTCCTGATAAAAGTATCCCTGGAATAAATGCCTTTCTTACATTTTAGCCTACAATTTATGGTCTATTCCAAAGCCAGGACTTCAGATGAGGTCAGTATCCACCATTACATGACAAGACAATTAAACATGACATAGTCATAAATTACAAGTAACACAATTAAGGAATACTGTCATCTACAGATGCCTAGCAATTTTCCTAAATCATAAATACAAGCTCATGATACAACTTGTGAGAAAAGAAAATCAATCCTTACTCCCTAGCTACACCTAAGGTCAAAACAGTGCCTTTTATCATGCCTCACCACCTGAATTCCTTCTCCTGTTAAGAGAGGCTGGTAGGGATTAATTACTTGTAACTGGTCAATTAATGACCAGGTGGAAGGAACCACACAGGTGAATGTGCCTGTAGAGTCATTCACCTGCAGCTGCTGCAAAATACCTGCAGAGGAAGCAAGAGAGGGAAGCAAACACAATTGTTCTCGGCTGAGAAATACTAATGTGCCGACTAGAATTACACTTTGCACACTTGAGCACACCAAAACAAGTCAGAGCTGCTCGTTCTGCCTCATTAGAGGATTTCACTCCCTCTAAGCCCACCACGGGCCTCTTCCACAGCTTGCTGGAGTCATGGGAGGGATTCCCCTTGGCGTTGGTCAGCATAAGCAAGGGCAGGTCCCACTCTGCGCTCCTTGCACATCTGTCTGACACACCGAAAACCTCAGGACCTCTGTAGCACCTAGGAACTTCAGCTCTCCCTTGCTAACAGTGACTACTAAAGCAGTGCGGTTTGGGTTCTCAGATGCCTAAAGGAAGCTGGAACATGTCACCCAGATCAACTGTAGGCACCTTTTCATAGCTGGCTCCCGCAATACAAATTAAAACTGCATAATTTTAACCAGCTGTAAAATTTTACGTTCAAATTTGGTGACTTTTGGGGAAGGAGGACGACATTGTGCATCCTCTAGGAGATTCCTTTAGGAATGCAATTTAGGTGTGACTCGGCTTCTACATTCATGAGGCTAAAGGCATGTCCATGCTGCAGCCCCAACCCTGACTGTGATGCTGCAGGGAGAGCCATGTAGTGGGAGCCCCATGAGAGAGGAGGAGGTACCACACCAGGAGGTCCGATGTAGGTGGATATTATATACTCACTCACTGCCCTTGAAGTCGTCTAACACGTTTTTTCTTCTTCACTGCAGTGTTTCCCTTCCATCATTTTACACTGTGCCTCTTTCTTTGTAAATCACACAGTAAATGTACGGAGAGGCACATGCCCCGCTTTACAGAGCCTAGGACAGTTAGGATGCTTCCTTAGCTTTACACACACATATGTAGTCCCACTGAAATAAAGGGTCTGCTTCCTCTCCGTCAAATGCCATTTGACAACGGCTGGGCAATTCTGCTGGCTTTTTTACAGCGAAAGTTGCATAAATTATTGCACCCTTATTGCACCACTGCAGAAAAGAAAGCTTTCTGACAGCAGCTTATTGCAATTTTTAAAGCACCACCAAGTGAAAACCTCCTTTGCCAAAGCTCTCCTTTCAAGCCCAGGTTCATTAAACACATAGAGTGCTCACTGTCACATGCGGAGAGATTTATCTAACTGCAGATTCTGCAAACTACCCAGTTTTAAAAATTAATACTTGCTTATATTGGGTCTTTGTTGATGTGAGCATTCAAAATAAAATGGCAGGACGACTGTAAACAGAACCCACCCTTTTTCTGGTACCTCTGGAAAGGAAGCAAAGGGAGGGAACCGTATTTTTTCTTTTCTTTCAGAAAGGTGCACTTTATTAGATTGTGTACAATTGTATCCCGTCTGTCCTGACATTTTTCCTTTAACATCCCTCTTCTTCAGCACTGAAATAGAATTTGCATTCCCATTTTTCCCAACTGAAGGCAGTTCCCCAGGCGCCAAGCAAGCAGACTGTTACTTCTTCCTATTCATCATTCTGCAGAAGGCACCAGAGCGACACCTGCAGAAGCCCCATCTCCACAACCTTAGTAGGGTCTCGGTGCAAGAACCCTCTTCTTCTGAGCTCTTAGCTTCAAGGGTGTTGTTCTTTTTACGAATATGGCTTCTCTCCCGTGGATTACGACTTGGGAAAACAATTACGATTTTTCTACTTTAACTTGTGGAAAGTTAATGTGTAGTCAATTGCTTTCCCACACAGCCATAGAATGAAGTACGTTGTTTCCTGAAAGAGGGCTTCTATTTCAATCTTCTCTTTTTAAGAGGGAGAAAGGATGTTTTACAGCCAAATTGCACAGTCCCTACTCAGCTACAAATTTCCACTTCGCAAAAATTAATTCATTTAGGGATTCAGTGAAGTGTATAAGGCTAAAGAGGCTAAATCCAGGACCCTGGTAATATTTATAGTAAGTAAATATCAAGTTAAAATAGTCGGGGGAAGGTCTGTTTCTACTATTGTGCTATGCTACCTGAACGTTAGCTATAAACAGAAACTCAGAAGAAACAGGGTGACAGTCTAAACAGTCATAAAATGACAGCCCTTTTGTGCTTGGGGCAGGAGTTGAATGTGTTTAGCTACTTGGCTATGCTGGTTGGGTACAGCAGCAGCGAGAATATAAAATTCCTGTCCTGCTTGTTTAACTACCATGAACAAGCAAGGTTTCCTCCAAAGCTTTCCAAGAAACAAAAATAAATATAAAGCCTGCATGTAAGTGTACACAAACAGCGTGTAATAATTGTGAAGCTACGCTCCTACAAGGCATGTTACAGTAACTACATTAAAACAGACAAAAACTTCCTGGAGATCATTTCCACCGTGGATGCTGCTCCTTGCAAGCACATAAAACACAGTGGCTGACGTATTTGGACCATAAAAAACATCTTGTTTGCGAACTTTGTTTTCTGTGCCCATTGTTGCTAGAACATAGTCCTATGGGTTAGAAGTAAAAAGGTCCTGTCAGTCAATCAACAATTTGTTCTTAAATCAATAAAAGTAATTCAAACTTTTCTTCCATAGATTTGAAAGAAAAAAACTAGAATAGAACTTTTGCTCTAGTCTCAGGTTTGGTGCCTGAAAATAGGACTTTCATTATTTCTTATGTAAGACTACATAACAAGCTATATAAAACACAAATACAATTTCTTTCTTTAGAGGAGTCTGCCTTTGTCTAATAGTGAGTCAGCATCATCTGACAGATCAATTTTCTGTAAGTGTAGGATGTGGATTTTGCATATCATGCTCTCCAAGGGCACCTGTTGGAAACTTGGGTCACTACAGCATGGAATTTCACACCAGGCGTAAGGCCAACTCAATGGCCTCCCAGTGCAGAGACCTACATCACAAAATCTCATCCATAAGAATGAGATTGATACCAGATACCTCAAGTTTTTTTGTTCTCCAGATCCGCCTTTCTAGAAAGGGGACAACAACATTCCTTAATACTTTCTTGGTTCTTTCTGAAACTGTTAATGTGTCTAGTATCCATAGGATCATTCAGGTCGGAAGGGACCTCTCAGGAGGTGTCTAGTCCAACCTCCTGCTCAAAGGTGGGTCAGCTGTGAGGTCAGATGAGGCTGCTCAGACCTCTATCCAGTCAGGTCTTGAAAAACCTCCCAGGATTTCCAGCTTCTCTGGGGACCACGCTCCAAAACCTAACTGTCCTAACGGTGAAAAAGCTTTCCCTTGTGATCAATCTGAGCCTCTGTTGTTTCAATTTATGTCCACTATCCATCATTCTTCTGCCATGCACCACTGTCAAAAGCCTGGCCCTGTCTTCTCTGTAACCTCCCTGTAGGTATGGGCAGGCTCCTGTTAGGTGCCCCCAAAGCCATCTCTTCTCCCAGCCTCTCCTCATGGGGGAGGTGCTCCAGCCCATGCTATTTCGGTAGCCTTCTGCTGAACTTGTAGTTTATCAACATCTTTCTGATGTTGGGGGCCCAAAGAGTGTTCCAGATGCAGTCTAACACGTGCTGAGCAGAGGGAAGTAATCACTTTCCTCGATCTACTGGCTGTGCTCCCGCTAATACAGCTCAGGATGCTGTTGGCCTTTTTATTGCCAGGGCCAGCTCCTGGCACATTTTTGGCTTGCTGTCTGCCAAGACCCCTAGGTCCGTTTGAGCAGAGCTGTTCACCAGCCAGGCAGTCTCTGGCTTGTATTGTTGCAAACTCCCAAAACCTCTCAATATCAATTCTATGGGGATGGCCAGGACACCCTCCCCCTGCCACACACAGCAGAAACTCCCAGATCTCCAAAGATCATCTGCAATAGTAAGCCAGGATTAACTTCATAAAGACATGAAGCTAAAATATTTTAATACACTTTTCCCAGTATCTTTAAAAACAAGTGTATGAATTCCTCCATGTACTAGTGTCTGAAAATGAGAACAGCTGCTGAGAGGTGTTCCTTTCCTCTGAGCATGGTTGTTTACAGTAAAGAGTGCTAGGCTTTGATCAGCCGCTTATATTTACTAAATTGATTCCAACATCTTTGCCAGTGGGCTGTATGGATTCTCAGCATGAAACGCTCCTGCTCATTTGAAGTGGTTGAGATTGTTTTTCAATGGAATTTTCCATTATGCTCTGTGCTATCTTTCTTCAAAGCACAATTTGTTCACTGGGCAGTACTCCTTGTCCAACATAATATGCAGAACCATTTTATATCTTGCTCAATACTTTTGTTTTCTACCCATGGTGCTTTACCTCCATTTATTCTCGTCTCAACCAAAGTTTCCTTTTACAGCCCTCTCGCATGTCACCCGATATGTTTGTTAGCAGCTGTTAGGTAGGTTTTTTCTCCCCCACCCTCCCTCTCTTCAGTATTGAAAGTTTGGAGGCAGGGACTTCTCAGGGAGGATACAATGCCTTTTTCCAAATGCATTTGCCTCCCCCTCCCCCCCCCTTTTTTTTTGTACTGAAAGTCGGGGTGCTAAATGATACAGACACAGTAATCCTGCATGCCCTACAATTCTTGCACGAGTGCCCCCCCTAAGGAGATCACTACCATTACACATTGTTTTTTTAAACAGAGGTGTTCGAGCCCCAACAGCAGGGGCGGGACAAATCAGCACATCTATGATAGAGGGGAAAGGAATCCACATCTCCAAGCCCTAATCTAATGCTTTGTCCATTAGACAGCTGTAGCAAACCAGTGGTTCTCCCCCTTCTTCGTGTCAGAGCCCATCAAAAGATACACAACCTTGCCGACTGAGCTGCAGACTGTAGAAGAGCAGGTAAAGATTTACAACGGCTAGTCCAGCAGCACAACATACAAGAACTAGTGGGGTCATGCATCTTACAGTACTACTTACCGAAACATTACATTATTTCTCAAGGAAAAAAGAGCAATTTTTGGCTCTCTTGCTTTATTGTGTTACTTGTTTTTAACTGTATCACAAACTGCATCTCTATTAAATTGGCAACATTCACTAAACTAGACACAGGTGAAGTACTGAAAAAACACACATACTTGCTAGGGAGCTTATACCTCTGGTTAAGGTTTACTTCTAAGTGTGATTAGCTGTTTGATACCAATACACACTTTAACATAAAATGGGCTAGCATATTCAAACAAACAGCAACTAAAAAGAAAAAGCTTCTACAATTAGGCAATATCAGGCTGCAGAAATACAGCAGTTTTCAGGTATGAAAAATAGAAAGATATGGAATTAAAAGAACTGTATTATTACTGAAGAGTACACCATCTACCACAGCAAAAGTTTCCAAGTTAACAAGTTTGAGGTGATGCACATGTTAAACTATACCAGGAAACCTACTATAAAGATCTAACCCCTTTTCCAGCAACGTACAAATCTCAAATTAAGGCACTGCAATACAAAAAAAAAAAAATCCACAAGCAAAGCCCAATCATTTCACTCTAAGTTTTATAAGTCCACTAGTTTAAAAAGCGAACAAACAATAACAACAAGAAAATCCACGCCCCAAGCAACTTGAGTTGCACTGGATGCAGTTTTTCTAGGAAAAAACAAAATCAAAAGCAAAACCAGGCCCCGTGACTGACTTCAAATGAAAATCTGGCCCCTCAAGCCTGCCAGGACACGGGCGTGTTTACATGGCTTAGTAAGTCGTCACAGCCAGTTATTCTTAATAAAGATCCCGTTACAGAACTAGGGCTGTGCTGTAGCCTGTTCACCTCCCCAGCTGTTTTTCCTTCTGTGGAATCTGGATAGTACAAAAGCCTCACAATAGCAGACTAAATTTATGACTACAGATATGCAAACTTGACAAAATAATATTAAATATTTAATTAAATACCAGTCTGATTAAATACTTCAGTTTTAGTATTTGTTACAGATAGGAACAGCTTTGTATTTTTTAATCCTCAAGACAGGCTGTATACAAGATATATCCTGTGTCACTCTTACACTCTTCCTTTCACTGGTGCAGTCTAGCGAGTGGCTGCATCTAATTCCTTAAGGATCAGCACGCTAAAGACATATTTGAATTGCTCTATCTGTCTATATGCAATAGCAACACGTGTAACTTTCAAATCAATGACAGCATGTCCAATATATAGAAGTAGGTAGTTTTGATCAGGGAGTGAGCAGATACTAGGTGGCAATAAACAGCATCCTACAATAATGCAAGGCTGCCAACTCAAAAATACAGAAAATGACTAACAGTTCAACTCCAAGCTCGTGCACTGAACCCTACATTATCTGGTGGTTTTTTTTTTTTTTCAAATATAAAAAGAGACACTGGTATTTCTAGAATCCTAAGACAAGAGGCAAAAATTTATTCAGTGTGTGAAGATACAAACAAAAAACTCTAGAGCATGTTGGGGACGACAGGCCTCTTGCTGCTTACAATCACAGCATTCATGTGGCAGCCACTGCTGATACTACGTAATGTTGCTTTTCCATAAGTTATTTTCAGTTTCCTCATTGCTTATTTCTTCCCAGTCACCCAATGCTTTCTCATTACTGTCTGCTTTAGAGGCGTTCACGAGTTGCCACGAGAATGCAGAATATCAGCAGAAGCAGAGAAATGGCACGAGCAAGTAAGAGTAAGCATGTCACTGGCAATAATGGAGTTAAAGACCCATTTGTGAATTACAAACAATAATAAATGCCAATATCAGATACCTGCAGATTACTTTTTTTTTTTAATGAGATGCCAATGGCAAGAACACTTGCTCTGCAAACATTAGAGTTTACTTTTCCTTTTACTTGCTCTGTAACAGGTGGTAAACCAGCCAAGTAGTAATACAAATGTTTAATTACCATTTCTGTTAATTAAAACAGATGGCTACCACGGTATTCACATCATTGTCTAACACTGTCTCCATGGAACTCTGGCAAATTGAAGTGTGTCTGTGTTTGAGCCTTACAAAAAATAAAACAAGAACATAAAAGTTTGAAAGTAGGAATGAACAAATACACAAATACTCTTAATATGTTTTCCTTCCGAATTCCCTTTAGGGACTAAGGTCTGTGTAATGAAGATAACAAAGCAGACTGAAGTCAGACATATTCACGAACAGAAAAGAAAGCTCAGAAATTAATATTTTAAGTCAAGGAAACATACATCAATACGTGTAATCCCAGAAGAGAAGGGTTTCTCATACAAAACCTGCAGTTTGAGCTTTGATAAAAGACGTCGTTACCGACGCTGAGAGCACTGGAGAGTCCCACAGGAGCAGGGCTGGGTGTTACAGCTCCCGGCGGATACAGAGCGAGCTGTTTCCAGCAGGACTTGCCGCAGTTCAGGTGTGCGGGGGCGCGCTGCCCCCAGCCGCTACGAGTCCGGCAGGGGCTGGCTATGCGTCCCGCTCCTCGTCTTCAGCTGCGACTGGGCGATGTCTGCCAGGGCGCTCTGGATCTTTTCCAGCAGCATATCCCCGCGGTAAACTACCTCTTCCAGGCGGGCAGCTGCTTCATGGTTTTCTTCTTCTAATCGATACAGACTAGCAGCCTTTAAAATACAAGGGAGAAAAGTAAGCATCTTCAAATAGAATACCAAATTGACTTTGCTACTAAAGGGTCGTGATGCAACAGTTAGTGCTCCCTAGAAAAGAGAAAGATTCTCTCTTCAGCCCCTGAATTACATACTAGCAACTTCAAAGCAACTCGTTATAGTTTGCAGCCTAAAACAGTGCATATCCAGATGGAGCAAACACAAAAACCCCACCAAATAGAGATGTTAGCTTCTTTCGTATTATGACTCTTGGCTCAGCACATCTTTTCTTGATGAGAAGTGAGTATTTATCCCCCTCCCCACTCCCTTACTGAAAGGTGCTCAGCAAGACATAAGCATAACTTATTTAAACCTTTCCCTTAAATAGCATATTTCAGATGAAACTGTATTATTTAACCTTTTTTCTTCAATATTTTATTTCAGAACCAAACTGCTTTTCAGTTAGACAAAATTTAGTGAAATAAAACATTTTAACTTCAAAGTATTTTAATACTTTAAAATATCTACCAAATTTTAAAACTACTAAAACTTGTTCTAACTCAGTAACAGAAAAGACAAACAAAATAGTTTGATTTTTTTTTTTAAAGCAGTTATCCAGGTTTATATACAGGTCCTTAAGAAGTCATGCTTAAACTAACTGGCAAATTCTATCCACATATTGATCTTCTGTTCTGCAACACTGATGTCTTTAGTGAAGGTTAATATATGCACGAAGGACTTGATAGCCCTTGGAGGAAGAGTCATAGAAGGAAGACAGCAAAAAGTAAAAGTTTGAAATTTAGAATCCAGCTCAATTACTTCAGTCTCAGTTGTTAAATAGTTGACTGCAGGTAAGACACAGATTTGAGCAGAATATGTACTGCCAACTTCACCACAAGGGAACTCAAAAGGGATGGGTAAATTGTGTTGGGCATTAGTGTAGCAGCCCCTTTTATCATTTAAGACAAGCCTCACATTTGAAATATATACCAAGACAACCTTAGGATAAAAAAAAAAAAAAAGATCAGCCTAAGTACATCTCTACTAGCCAACTATCTATCTACCACTTCTCAACAAAACCTATACTGTGTATTTTAGAGTATTTCAAGCACCTTCAAAACAGTCTTATAAAAGAATGTCAGAATATTTATCTTTAATATTGCACCAAATTAAACAACAGCAAATAAAAATCAAAACTAGAATCAGTAAGTGATGGAATCCAAGCTAACTTATCTCAAAACCACACCAAACAGAAAAGATCAGGAATTTTTGTGAAAGAGATTCTGCATTAACAGAGCAAGAAACTGTTCAAGTATCACCTTGAAGGAAAGCATGCCCCTACTGGATAACCAACTCCTCTTTCTGGAGCACCCTGGTTTCCCTGCATCTGCGGTCACTATGATCAGACCCTGCTCAGTCATGGAAGAAGCCTGTAATTTGTCTGCAGCAGAAAAGCTGTCTTCAGCTATTAAATACGCAGTTACATGAAATTATGCTGGTGTTAACGGGCCTAATTAGTATGTTCAGCAATTACTGTGACTAGCAGCATTTCCAAATTTAACCTCCTTTGTTTAAAACCAAATGTAATGTCACTGTCAAGTTATTTGTATTTGGCCCAGCAGGCACCTCCATTATTAGTCTTTTGCAAAATGCCTTTGAATAGTCACAGATGACAAACCCAGGTGTAAAACCTTCAGGTGATCTTAAAGCAGTTGCAGGGTTCTGAGAGAAACAGCACTCTCTGCATCCTTGTTGCATTCTAAAAAGAAAATACTTGATGTAAATCTAGAAGTTAGAGTAAAAAAGAAAAAAAAAAAAGATTATGCTGTTTAATAGGCAAGATCTGTAGAAAGAACAGCAAAAAAAAATAGAGTAGTATTCTTTGAATTGTGGGTCAAAAGCATTTTTTGGAAATGAGACACAGTTGAGCATTGTGAAAGTGTTCACAAGCTGTTTGCAGCAGTACAGCTCCTGTAAGGCAGGGAATGGATGTTGTGATACTGGCTGC
>NW_009194024.1:43898-46960 GCF_000690835.1 Fulmarus glacialis
CTCCCCCTTCTAAGGTCCGCTGGGAAGTAGCCACTTTCTGTTCTCAAGCTCTGCCTAGAGCACCTCTGGTGTAAAGAGAGAAGGAGCAAGAAACAACAGCACCCAGTTTGTCCGGCTGGTCCAAAGAAGGACACCCTACTACTGAAAAGTGAAAGGACTGTTTTGTGACAGAGCTGGAGAACATATGGATACCCTGCAAACACTTTAACAACCAGAAACATTGTGGAAGGACAAAAGGCTTCAGTAAAGTGTTGGCTCTGCAGCTACAAAATGAAATGCCCTCCTAATGAGCTACAGAGTATGAAAGATTATCCAAGGGGAAAAAAAAAAACCAAAAAAACCCAGAATGCATCAGTATTGTTGCACTTGTTGTATTAATATTTGAACAGCTGGGGAAGAAAAAGGGGTGGAAGTTTCCAGTATTGTGGTGTTATGATAAAAGAACTTTTTTTTTTAAACATTCTAATAGAAAAGTAAGTTTAAAATATTCTCACTGTGTATAACCTTATTTAGAACTAGATGCAAGTTCAGTATTTCCACTAAGCCTATAAAGTACTCACAGGCTACCCTCATGAAAAATTCAGGCTTATATTACAGTCATTTTTCAAGATTACATGGCCTAGAAAGAAGAAAAATGTGTTTGAAAAAAGGAAGAAGTTTGCCTTCAGTTATGTTTTGATATTTTAATTAAAAACACTCTTACCTGCAAAGCTGCTGTCGATTCTTCACTAGGCAGGGAATCTATTAGAACATCAATATCTTTTGCAGTTCGTGCAATCAATGCTGCGAACAGTTGGGCGTACTCTTTAAAAAAGAAAAAGCCCACTCAGTACATTATTAGAAATAAGCACAATTCTGCACACACACCACAGAAAATTCTACAGACTTGAAGTATGCAGGTGTTAAAAATTCTCCTGCACGAAGAAAACAACAGTATCACAACTGATGAGAACTCAACCATACTAGAAGATGAAGGTAGTTTGATTCCAATCCTAGATTAAACAAGGTAACTGGTTATACAAAGGGCTGGGCTTTGTACAAGTGAGAAAACAGCTCATCACAGTGAGCCAGTTAAATTACTAATACCAGTATTAAGTGTCCTAGTCACTACATTAAGTATTGAGAAGTAGCTAGAAACTCATTTAACTTTTCAATCCTTGCCTTGAAACTGCCACTAGACAAAAAAAGAACACTAGAAACGATGTAAAGAAGGTGATTCAAATAAATAGATTATTTAATTTTAATTTTAAAAAAAGAATTCTTATTCAGCCACTGAGAAATGGAAAGGGATTGGAAGTTCATAACAGACCTTAATTTAGCTGTTATATCATTGAAAGAACTGCATGGGCTTTTAATAAGGGCCAGAAACAAAACCTTTCCATGTGGAATTGCATCCATTCAATTTGAATTAAGTTCATTACTACCACTAAAATATTGAAACAGACCTTTTCAACTTATAATTTAATCTTACATATTTGTTTATGTTGATTGGTTCATGAAAGATTTGTGGAAGCAAGAGAGAAAATACTAATGGCAAAAATCTACAGAAGAGACTGGCATTCTCAAAGGTACACTTGAATTTAACTTAAAAAAAACCCAAACAAAACCAACACATCCATTTAAATCTTACTCAGGGTCACCACAGGGTTTACCTGTAAAGAGTTTTAAGGCCTTCTTAATAAGACTTTAAATATCTAAAGAGACATAACTGATAGTTTTGTTTGCCTCATCAACATCGCTAACGTGGCTGTACGATTTTACTGAAGTCACTATATTCAGAATTTTAGGAAAAGACAGATCAAAAGAGAAGTCAGTCATGACCCACCATTTTAAGACCTTAACAGAGTCTCTAGCTCCTGGCACCACACTAATGCCGGCACCTGAGACAGCAGCAGGTAAGATGAGGAAGCAAACAAGCCTTTCAGCTGGCTCTTCCAACTAATTCCAGTATCAGAGAGCAAACCGCCATAGACCAATGAAGAACTAGTATTCAGCTGTCCTAGAAAGTGCATCACTGCGCTCCAAACCAGTCTCCCCTGATATCCTAATAGACAAACCTAATCTGATACAAGATTACATGTAAAATTTTCTAAGGGGGGGAAGGACGGGGAGAGAGAAAATAAGAAAAGAAGAGAAAAGATTTAGAGTAACATGGTTATTTAAATACTAACTTGAAATTCTCAAATCAGAGAAACCTTTTAGTTTGCTTGCCAATTTCAGTGTCTTAGATCAGTTTCTTCTCTCAAAAAAAACCGAAAACCAAAACAGCCAGCAAGAAAACCACAAATGCCAACAGGGAGATTCAACATGACATTACTCCTTAATTAATTACATAAGCAGATGATACATGAAAAAACACAAATAATTAAAAGTTTATGACATGGAGAATTTTAAACGCATACATGATTTCATAAAACTAACACTAATTCTTTCTAAAAAGACTTTTTGGAAATAATGGACAACTCACTAACAACCTCTTGCAGCAGTCCTATTAAAACAGTTTATATCTGTAGAACTACTGTATCTGTGCAAAGAAACTAGCACAAGAAAAAACACTGTAATGCTTACTTAACACTTAAAATTGCGTTTCCACTATCACAATCTTATGCAAGTGCAGCTGACATCAATTTATGACTTAACTTGAATCCTCCAGTTACTAGTGGAATTGTTTGTTGCGCATGAAGTGGAGGACAGATTTTGTATCACAGAGTGTACTATATCAGAACATGTTCACGTTTTGTGAGGAGATGCAGAAAGACAGACATGCCTTCTGTTGGATTAGCCGGCTGATCTTTGTTTATTGCTGTCTGAATGTTGCTGAAAGAGGCTGGAGGGCCACACTGCTGCAACACTCCAATGGCATTACAGAACTGGTCTGCGAGCTGCAAGCAGTAACGAGATCGTTAGTTGATTTCACCATTAAAACTATTTCAATTTTATTTTGCATCCCAGTGGACCCCACGCAGCAGCGCACCCACACCCCGGCGTTAGGTGGCAGCACATCCCCGCAGCCCGCGACGGCCAGCGGCGATGCCCCCCACCTGGGGGCTGCACCCCGGGGC
>NW_009194025.1:0-216 GCF_000690835.1 Fulmarus glacialis
CCCCTGCCAGCCTTAGCTTAGGATCTCCTCTGCTGGTCCAAATCTCGACCCTATTTCGGGCAGCCCAGCGCGAGTTTGTATTTCCCTTCCCGTACCGGTGCTGCCAAAGCTGTCCTGCGGACAGAGCCGCTGTTTTACACTCTCCAAGCCAGTTTTGAGCCAGGGCTGAGTTAAGCAAGAGGGAGGACGGGGGTGCAGGGCTCTCCCTTAACGGGT
>NW_009194026.1:0-6379 GCF_000690835.1 Fulmarus glacialis
CAATGGTAACACTAAGATAATATTTGCACATTTTAAGAAATCTTTTTCTTTACTAATTTTTATGATAGCTGACTGCAAATGACATGGTTAAAAATTACATACCTGGTCAATCCATACAAAAATACTTCAATCAACACAACAGTGCATTTTTAATGAAAAGGTTATGTGATCCAGTTGGAAACTGTATTTCTATGTAATCTCAAATGTCTGTTTAATTTTGCCTAAAATAAATGTTTTTAAATAAATTGCATCCTAGATCACAGTGTTCATTCAGTAAAATGCCCAGTGGGAGGGCGGGCGGGGAGGTGCTTAAATGTTGGGCAGGACCTGCCACAAAGAATGGTTTAGTGCTGAAATGTGTCAAAGTCACCTTATATGCTGCAAAGAATCTGATCTCAGCCAGTGTAAAATAAATCCAATGTTTGACCTTTATTGTTGAGTTTGGTCTAATCTGTAATCAGCAGAAAAAAATCTTGTTCTGCATGCAGCTACCTAATACTAGTAATTAGGCAGTAACTCTCTCCACAGTGCTTCATGGATTTAATTGACTCTTTTTTTATTGCCTTTTTTTTTTTTTTAATACGTAGATGCTCAATACACTTAGTTACTAAATTACCCTAATGGTTATTTAAGGAGTAAGGGATGTACTTGAAGTCTTTCTGGATCCTAGAAAGCAACCTCTGTAAACCAGATATCTTAATGTGACAGGCTGCAGCATATGGCTTTTGAGAAAAGAAAACTAGTCTTAAATCATCTGGTAATTACTTCCATTGCAAAATTTCTCTTCAGACTAATACCAAAACCCATCTAACCTCTGCCACTTGTGGTAATGGGGCTTGGACAGTTTATGGGAAATGGACACTGTCAGGGCTAGCAAGTAAGGGGTATGTGTAATCTCCTGTCAGTTATAAACATGAGCTATTCTTTCCCAGAACATGTCTCCATGTTCCCACTAGTATCAGTGTTCTTCTGCAGATAGTGCAATAACATTGTCTGCTAAATCTTCAGACTACTACTTCAAAAATATATATTTGAGAGCAGTACAAGGGGTCTAGGTGATTGCTCTTGCTCTGTTTAGAGTGAACGGGAGTGCTCCTGTTGCTCAGAACAGAATTTTGTCTGTGGAAGCTGTCATGTTACAAATTCCCACTCTTTCAATTATCTATTAAAAGTATAGTCTCTAAACTTTCTAAAAAAACCTAAAAAAAACTAAAAAAAAAAAAAAAAGCCAAAACCCAAAGCTTGATAGCTGGTTTGGACTGAGAACATGAAGTGATTCTGCTAATTTTGTGACCTTAAGCATTTCACTTGACAGAAGCCTCCTGTTTTCAAGCCTGTAAAAAAGGAGTAACATAATCTACTAGATTAGAAATATGGTGCTAAAAGAGTCGTGAACAAGATATTTTTTGGACTTGTAAATTTGCCCAAGAAGAAAATACCAGTGCAACTGGGTGCTATCAGATTTGTCCATGCTTTCTTTTTCTTTTGGATATCTTTTCTTTTTTTCTTAAACTTCTTTAAACTGTGATCACACTGCTGCTTTAAACTGTGACTTTATCACTTTGTGGACCTGTAATATTAGATTTCAGTTCCACTTGTCAGCTGCCCAGCTACTGCATTAGCATGTCCTACCAAGCTATATAACACCTAGAAGGAAGATTCCTCACTTTGTTCCTTTTTTTGTATGATATGGACTATTTTTCTCTTCCTACCTGCTTATTACACCATACCTGAGTAACTGAGGTGCTTAGGTTAGAATTCTTCTTAAGTCAAATAAGCTAACACATAGTCAGTTTGTGTTTTTTCTCTTTTTAACCTTTGATAAATTACTGAGCATCATTGAAGGATGCTCTTGGCTTAACCCATTGTCTTTACTTCAGATGGGTTTGTAAGTGGCTGTCTTTTGTCCTTCCACGTGACAGATGTGATTTGCGCTAAACTTATAATTGATCAAATTGCTCAAATTGGCAAAGATCAAATCCTTCATATGGCAAAAGGAATTGCATTTCATTTTGGCTTCACTTATGGAAAGGAAGAAAAGAAAAAGAAAATTCTCACACTTGCAGAAGTAAGCATGGTTGTGTAATCCCAGAGGTGATTGAATGTGCCAAGGAATGGAGCTGGCTCTGAGACTTCATTATGATGATTATTTTTCAATTTGTGGAATTAAGCATGGTCTTATTCTCACCAAGCAATTCTGCTTCACAAAGAGAGTCTCTTCTGCAACGGAAGAGAGTGCCACTGCCTGAGAAATCTCTCTAGTTAAATATCTAGAGCTCCTATTTTCATTATATCCTGTCAATCACTAGAAATCGTCACCCTTTGGATGCCCTCTTAAGACAAGAAATGTGTTAATAATTTCAGGCAAGCTCTCAACTTTCTTAATTTGACACTTCGGGGATTTGTTGTTGCTTTTAAAATTAAAGGATGCAGAAGTCACTTTAAAAAAAAAAATCTCAATAACTGGCCATATGTTTTAAAATGCAACCAAATATGCCTGCTAGTAGGTGTTCTGTAAGCTTCAGCTAAAAGACAGCAAGTAAGCTTTGGTATATAATTAGCCTGCATTTTTCCCCCCTTTTAAGACATATTCTTAATGAGAGACTGAGACATATGTTGGGTTGTCAGCTGGTGAAAAATATATAGCAGTTCTCATCAACAAAATAGAGAACAGGATTTTGAATATATCATTTTGTTCAGTTATTTCAGAATGGCAGGCAACATTTTGTCGAAATGAAACTCTGACATTTGTAATATATGCAGCCTTCTTGAGATGCTTCAACATTCAGTGAGTGTCAGTGCATAGATTAAAAAAACTGCACATTTATTTATTCATCAGACCAAAACACTTCCTGGAACTACAACACTCTCTCAGTGGATTTCATGGGCTGCATACATAATATTTGTGCGTGATGGGGTAAAGGTTTCTGAAGATGTGAATATGCAATTTACTTTTTGTGTTTAAGAAATTTCCTGAGAGTCTAATTTATATATAGTTTGGGATGAAAAAACCAAGTTTAGTCTCCTACAGTGAATTCTGGAATTGATTGAATATATTTTAAGGATCATATGAATGACAGCAACCAAAATCAGTATGATTGAGCTTTTGGACTCTTCCCCTCCCTCCCATTTTCCACTATTTATTTAAGCAAAGCGTTATGCCTTGCAATAAAGAGTAAGAAGGAGGAGAAATAGATTAGGAAGGAAGCATAGAAGAAAACTAAATGGAAAAAACCATCATCTTGTGCCAACATCACACAACTTAGTAACATTGCATTTTTTTTGTGAAACTTTACTGATTTGGTAACTTCTCTCATTCTGCCCCATCACTTCTTATGCTTATCTCAGGATTGCGCGAGGGCTGCCAAGAAGCAGATTTGCCATATTTGCAGTCCACAAGAACTGCTATTGGAGCTATCTGACCTAGCCAGGAATGTTTTTCCTACCCCCTGTAGCCTCATTACACAGAGTAGGTAACTCACAGTGAGCCTCTTCCAAGATGCCTGCTTGCCACAAGCTCCAGTTTCCATCCATTTATCCTAATTTCTAGTAGTATTTACCATATTAAAGATCTAGCTAAGTTTATCTGATGAAGGCTTCCAGAAGAAGTCTTCTGTACTAAACCATTACAAAAGTGCTTTAGCTAATTGTCCTTATTCCCATATTGATTGGAAAGTGTGACAAAAAGAATAATGATAATCCATATTTTCTAAATGCCTATTAATAAATTGTTTATATAAATTAATCTTCTTATTATAAGAGCTTTCCCAAAACAGGAGTCTTGGAATAGACCCTTAAGAATTTTCATCAATTCCGTTTCCTTTGCAGCTTCATCCTACACATAAACTTTTCTAACTAAAAAGCAACACAGAAAATCTATTCAGCTGAGCATTTGTAAAAGCTACTTGGGGCTCTACCATGTGTGGCATTTAAATTGTTGCAAGTTTTATTTCTTATATGATTGTATTCTGTAAGGATTTTGTTCAGTAAAAACAAGATGCTTTTTGAAGCCTCTGCACAAAAATTAGAATTGGAATATTTTGAGCATGTTTCACTGAAAATAACTTACTGAGTTCTCCAGGAATCTGTACTGGTTCATTTTTGAAAACTCTTGTTAAATATTTTGGTGTTCTTGTTTTTTTTAAAGGAACTTCATTGTTTTCAAATAAAGTGATCCTTGACACTGTGGAAAGACTCTGAGAAAATACTTACCCTGTGTGTTGCGTTGGGATAAGATTCTAATGAAGATACGGTTCTTGGAAGAAAAAAAAAAAACAACAAAACCTATTTGAAGGGCCTTGATAGACTGTAAAAATCTGATTTTTTTTCATGCTCATTAATTTTTAGGGTATGTTAAAACAATATTATTCACATATATACTTTGCTGATGTTTTTGTAGTGGAAGAGAGCTACTATAATGGCAGATTAAAATCACCTACAGTTTAAACAATGCAGGAATGGATTCCCCATGTTTTTACAACCTTATATGTATTAGAACACTATGAAGAAGCCAGAATAGATCTGAATTTCTGTGACACTTCAACCCTGTAAAATAATGACATGATCACATGTAATTTGTGACAGATAAACCTGGGATGCAAAACAAGCAACTACATTTGGAAAGAAAAATAAGGTAAGAAAGTTTTTGAGGTAAGTGAGAGTTAATGAGAAATTTTACATGAGAATGAAAACGCTTTATGGGATTACTTGTCTGACTGGGCTTAGCCATGCTCTATTCCCAAGTGAAGCAATATTTATGTAGTTTTAACTGCTGGTCAGACATACTGCTTCTGAGAAGCAAAAATCTAAATAATTAAAATGCCTGATGCTGTTTCCAGATTATCAATAAAAGTGTGTAATGGTGAAAAGTTTTAATCTTGACTTTCCAAGTTGTGTGTATGTTTTCTCATCCTTAAGGTTGTGAATCTATACTAAAATCTCCCCTTCAGGGTGTTTAAGGATTGTTAGCACTCATTGTATATATTTTGATAGTACCTGTGGATTGCCATAATATTTAATGTACATTGTAAAAAGATGAGACAAGGCTGTGATCTGTGTCACTACAGTTGGACGCTGTCATAACATTGCAATAGATTGATGTATGAAACTGAAGTAATATAATGCCATCCTTTAAAAACGTAGGTATTTTAAAAGAACCCAGTGTTATTTAAAAGTCAGAAATATGTGACTAGAGACCTAAGTAAACAAGATAAATTGCCTCTTGGCACTATAATAAATAAACCAGTAAGGCCACCAAAGCCATATGAGTCATATAGCCATAATGAATTTACTTGAAACTTAGGAAAACAAGGATTTGTTTTCTCAGGACCACAGATTCAGTCTCTCACAGACCTCCCCGGTTAAAATGTTGAATGCCAAAGGGAAAAAAAAATTCTACACGATACTCTAAACAATATTTGACTCTGCTCCCATGTATTGCTGTAGATAAGTTTACATCAGGGTTGAACCAGAAACATGATCATCACAAGTAGTAATGCAGACTGCATATTGAGACAGCGCAACCATTTAGAAATAATAGCATTACTTTTAAAAGGCATTCTCCGCTGAAAAAGTGTAAGAGAAGATTAACTCTTACGGCTTTAGCAGTCTTATTTTAAAGTATTCATGGAGGAGTCATCCTGATTCTTGATGTGCTCATAAGCAAACTTTATGGTTGCAAAGGATACTGGGAAGCAATGAGAAAGGCGGTGTAAAATGAGAAAGCTCATGTGAGATTATCAACAGGAAAACCTGAATTTGCATGACAACACAGACCTCAGAAAACACTCACATGATGTTTAACTCAGCTGAAAAGATAAATTTTTGAGCATCTGTGAACTTATAACTGATTCAGAAAATGCTACTGAGCAATATCTATCAAGTGTCTAAATACTACTGTATCACTGTGTTACTGATAGGGTTCATTTTTCAAAAAATCATGTAGACAAACTGTTTACAATATCTAAAGTGACATTTCCTTATTGGTCAATTTGCATTAGAACTGGAAAGCCAATATCGATAGCTGTACACATGGCATTCTGTGGTACGCAGGCAGTAATGTGCAAATGAATATGCTGAATGCTTTTCCTGCAGAGACTGATGCTTCAAAATGTAGCTCTGCAGTCAGGAGGGGAGTTCGGGGCAGTCAAATGGGGAGGTGCTTCATACACCACAATTCCTGGGCAAGAATACAGATTGCCAGAGCTGACAGAGTTTGTAGAAATGTCAAATTGATCTCCATCAGGATTTCAAGCACAATGCAAACAAGTGCAGACAGATGTCAAAGGCATTCCAACACTGGCTCCTCTCTCAGCTGTTATATAGCAGAGAACGTGTAAAACTTTCTTTTTCTCAGCCCGAGAGTAAACCCATGGGAAAG
>NW_009194026.1:6410-8718 GCF_000690835.1 Fulmarus glacialis
CTTCAGATACATTCTGGCAGGATTTAGATTAAATAGGAACATTCTGACTCCCCATATTTAATTAAAAAGCAAAAAGACAGTAAGAGAGAGAGGGTTTAATGGTAACTATAAAAAATGCATTATCCCTATGTTTTATAAATGCAAGCTTTTGAAACTTGGAGTAGTTATTTGTACATAGAACATTCTAGCTTCTGTTTGCTTGAATACTGCTTATTTTTATTATAATTGCATATATTTTATGAATTCATTTTTATTTTTTCAAAATTTTAGTTTTCGTAGAGAACCTTCTGGAAAAGTGTAAAGTATGCTGACTGTGTATATGTCAATATTCAAAAATAACAGCAAGACACTTTTCTTTCTTAAAACCTAAAATCCAGTCTTCTTCCTAGGAATCACAAATTGCATGTTGATGTTTCTAAGGGTAAGCAAGCCTACCAAGGAAAGTTGGAAAAAATATTGTGGTTGGCCCCGAGAAGCGTGCTGTCTTCCAGGAATGATGAATTAGTTTGTAATCTACAGCTCCGTGTCTCCTCATGGTTGTGCTTTTTTTCCACACCTTATGCAACAGCATCACATGGCTGGAGCATTGCCTGAAAATGATCCAGCGTTACACGCTACGCTTGGAAAGTAGCACTTGTGGCTGCTTTCCAGGAGAACACTATTTTAAGCACGAGCTAACGGGGAGTTTGTACCTATTTAGGTGCGAGCATACAGAGAAGCAAGTTCTGTGTGTACCAAGACCTGCCGAAAGGCAGGGACAATTCAAGGTTTTTGAAGTTTTGCAAACTGCTTGAAGAGCCCTGCTCCACTTTTTCTGACCCAAGATACCAGAAGCAATAACTTCCAGTGCCAGGACCACCTGTGCAGGTTGACTACAGCTGCATTTCCAGTGGGGAGGCTGGGACAGGACAGTAAAAACTGGCAGATGGTGTCACTGCAAACCCACAACTTGATGCAGCCACCTCTGAAACTATTTGTATAGTATGTTTTGAATTCTGCACAATATGCAAAGACCTCTTTTTTTTTTTTTTTTTTTTCCCCCCCCCCCCTGAATGGAAGCTCCTTTTCAGAGGATGGTCTTTTCTGGAGTCCAAGTAATGTCTCTAACTCTCTTTTTAGGGCAGCTTCTTAGGGCAATGTTGCTACCACCTTGTAGTCTGTCTTTTTTTTATCCAGCCACCTGTTGACTGTTAGTTTGATTCTGGTGTTATAGTTTATATCCTAACAATGCATAATGAATATATGCTAGAAAAACATTGCCAAATTTATAAAGCAGGAAGAGAACAGTGCCATACCTTTGTATGTATAAAAATAATTTCTGAGCAAAATTCTCATGTGCTGCTCTGGGATTGTCTTCTACATATTAGCTGTTCAAATCTGATTTGTTAGGGCAAGTGTGCATTTACCTTCCAGTTGCACTGCTGTATTGGATGTTTCCCAGTTTCTTTACTGCTGTTGAGATAAAGTCAGAAAAATGCTCCTGCCTCTTTTTATATGTTCTAGTGTCATTGGATGGCAGTCCATTCCTTTATCTTCATATGTATCTGCATATCAAGATGTAGACGTAAATAAGGTTATATGTATAAACTGTATCTTTTTATATTGTTCCATCGCTGTGATCTTTATTCCTTTAAACTAAAAAAAGGTTAGAAGTTCAGGATAAGGGCATTAAAGGCCCTCTGCAGTGGAGCCAAATTCCAGGAGGCCACACGGTCAAGGAGATTAACCCTGGTCTTCTGGCACCACAACTGTCTCTGTACAACTCGAGGGCAGCTGTGGGGTATGACCTCTGGACTTGCCTGTTCAGGTGACCCTCTGGTGCTCAGCATGTTGATGTCCCGCAGCAGGCAAGCCAAGTTGCGTGTGCCTATCAGTATAGCAACAGTCTCCTGCTTCCAGTCCCGGTATTCAGAGATGTGCATATACGTGGTGGGACAAACAAGTCTGTTGCAGCCATCAACTCTGTGCTGTTTTGCAAAGCCATCTGTCCTCTGCTGTACCTCGAGTAAGTCAGGCGGGTGGAGAAGGTCACCTCCTGCAAGGTGGTGCAAGGTAGAGATCATTGTTGCTGTAGAGGTTCATCAGGCCCAAATATCCAGGAGGGGTTGTGTGGCCCAGAAGGCCCATCTTGCACTAGCTCCACAGAGATGATGACTGGTATAGTTGAAGCTGTTGGAGACAGCGAGGAGCCATTCCAGTCAGAATAGGAACACGAGGACAAGGCATCCCAGGAATCCCAGCCCTAGCTGGCCTCATTGAAATACCTTATGTGCCAGGGTGGTGTCCTGGTTTCAGCTGGGACAGAGTT
>NW_009194027.1:0-25346 GCF_000690835.1 Fulmarus glacialis
CGGCCGGCCCCGCTCCCCTTCCGCCGCCCGCTTCCCCCTTGGGTCGTCGCTGGGTTTTGTGCGAGTAGTGTCGGCCTAGGGAGGTGTGTGGGGAACTTGAGGAGGAAGCTGTTAGTTGTTTGGCAGTTCGTGGCACTTCTGGTGTTAGATGGTTAGTGGTCCCGGCGGCATGGCTTTCCTCTGTATGAGCCGTAATAGGAGTTTTAACCCCTGTGTGTACTGCTGTACTTTTGAGTGACCATGCCGGGCTCAGAGCTTGCTGTAATTAGATCGAAACGCCTGATATCTGGGGGGTTTTGTGATTTTTCACTGGGGAATATATGCTTTTAAGGAAAGGGTAAAGCTCATCTTTGTCCAGCATCTATAGCTGAAACTTTAAAGTCAAATTATCTTCAGCACGTTGCTTTCTGAGAACGTAAAGAGAGAGTACGTGGTGTTTTGTTGAGTTGTATCACAGGCAGTATGAGAATCTTAAGTACGTAACTTGCTGTAGTTTTCTGCTGAATTCAATGCAGGGTGGCACATATGAGATGGCAATCTGATCAGAGTGTTTAATAGTGTAACTATAAATATATAGTGGGCAGTTTTAATCAATGAGGTTAAAATGTATTATAGAATAAGTTCACACAGAGTCATGTCCTGTTTCCATAATCTGATCACTATAGCTATGGATGCACCCTCTTCTGTTTTCATTAAAAATGAACTTTTGTCTTGAATTCTTTAAGCCTTCTTCCTTGCAAGTAACGCTGTGTGAGGAAATCAAGACTTACTTGATTGAAAAATAGGATTTGTTTGTTTGTTTGTCGTGGTATTTTGTTATTGGAGCCAGATAGACACATAGAAACATCTCTGCTTTGTACCCATTTGAGGTTGCAAACTGGAAAATAAGACTTATTTAAAGTAATTACTTAATGCATTGCATATTAAATGAATAAGTGGGATGATGTATCCTTGTATACTCAGTAACAGGACTGAACAGGGCTCTTGAATACTTGTTTCGCTCTGTTAGCACTCTTATTGCAGGACTACAATTCCCAGTATTCTTTTCACTTCAAACAGCATTGTGCTTTGATGCAAGACAGTTGCCCAAATTAACATAGTAAGTGTAAGGTGTGATCCTTCTGTGCTAAACAGTGAATCCAAAGCTGTGGTTTGAGAATGCAAAGCATTTGGGAGCAGTGCCAGCTTAAGTGCTCCTGATCACTTCCTTCACCTTGTCCCTCACCCTCCCGTAACATCCTCTTGTGCCATGGTTCAAGCCAGCAAGGTTCAGACTCTTCTGGTGACTCCCCTGATTCGGTCACTGCTTGGCTCTGCAGTTGTTTTGCTGGCGCAGAGGGAGGGTGGCATGGAAGTGGGCACAAGCAGGCGAGGGGGCAGCGGGGCTGCTCTTGGTCTTACGCTGGTTTGAAATCTTCGTTGAACTGTAGTGCTGTTTGTGCCAGCCATGGTGCGGCTGCCCTGAAATGCTAGGTTCAGCTGAACCTGTGTAAGTCGCATAGCTAAACTGTTACAACAGCTGACACTTTTCCTTCCCCTTTCAGTGGCCCTGCTGCTGCTGCTCCTCCAGTGCTGCATCCCCTCTTGCTCTAGTGCCCATTGGATCCTTTGCTAAACCTGCTCAGCACATTAAATCAGCAGAAAACTACCTGCTCTCTCCCCTGTTGGGTTAATGAGGTTGAATTGAGTTATGGAGGAGTCCACTGAGCTTCAGAATTGGTGGAAATGTTTGTGTGAATTGGCAAGGGGAAGGAAGGAGGTTCTCCCTCTCCTGGAAGCAGTGAGCTTTTGGATGTCTCTGTGAAAGTCTGCTGAACATTGGAGTTGCTGCAGTGAGCTGGGGGATCATGCAGCCTTTAGGGTGCTTTGCTCAGCCAGTTGTTCAGCTTCACCTTGAGAAGGCACCTAGTGGAGGAAGGGGGGCGGGGGGGAAGAGGAGAAGGGGCAGCAGCTGCTGAAGCACTTCTGTGTGTGCATTCCCTCTCTGCCACTCATTTGTATTGGTATGCTATTGCTTCCGTGCCTGTACTGTACTTGGATTAGTATCCAAATTGATAACACAAAAATCACGTGGCTGCAAAAGAACTGGCACGAGAGAAAGCGGGAATGTACAGACTGAGCTATTGGTGGGGGATTGAAGCCTGGGTTTGGGTCAGTTTTGGGTCCACGTGTGCTCTCACAAACCTGCGTCCTGGGGCTGCAGTTCTGCCAACAGTTTGAACTGACCTGAGTCAGTTTTGACACAGTCTTGCAGCCTCCCACATGCCACTATAAGTCCATGTCCAGTTTTGCACCTTGCTTATTCTGAAGACTAACTAGCTGAAAAGAAACACTCAAAAAACAATTTTTTTTCTTTTTTTTTTTTCTGGTGGTTTAATTTACTGAACCAGTTCATCCCAGGGGCAAAGAAAGTCAAAAGTGGGTGAGAAATCAGGTGGCTAAAATAAGCATCTGCAGGGGTGGGACTGAAGTAGCCCTTCCTAGATAGCTTTTATCCTATTGAGGAATTGCAACCTCAACTCCAGAATCTTTGAAGTCCCGTGGGACCACCTGACCTTTCTTTCAGATACAACTTTGACTACAGAGGTTATGGGAAATTAATCTCCCAAATACCTTCTTTTTTTTGTCACCTTCTGTGGTTGCAAAGATCTCTATTTCATGCCTGGTTTTGCCGTGTTTTAGTATCATCAATAATAATTTGTAGTGTAACATATAACATTAGGTTCCTGTTTAAAGTGACACTGTGCGTTGGCTTCACACCATTTTTGAGCCAGAAGCATTCTGTGGCTCCCTTTCCTCTCTGGCTTAATGGTACTTGTCTGAGCTGTCAAAACCAAAATAAGATTTGAGGCTGTTTTCAGTAACTCCTTAAAACTGTGTAAGTTTTCATTCAGCTCTGATTTTGCTCAGTCTTTTGTATTCTTAGAAACTTGAACGCTTTTTAGGAGTGGGTGGTTTTTTTTATTACCCAGATGGGGTGGCTGTAGTGAAATCGTCTACAGCCTGGTGATCCTATAGAAAAACTGGTTGCATAGTTTTGGTCTGCTTCCCAAATTCAAAGGTCTGTTGCTTTTTTTTAGAGCCATCAGTAATGAAATACATATCTTTTCTCTTGATACCATTGATTTGTCCCAAAAAGCTGAGGCTGTGGTCGTTGGGTCTTTTGTTTTGTTTTTGTGTCCTATATTTGCTTTAGGCCACTGTCTTGTTGAGGAAGACTTTTTGCAGCTATAGTTAATTTAAAAAAAAAAAAAAAAAACCCCAAACAAACAACAACAAAAAAAAACCCCAAAAAAACCCTGGTTTAGATGTGTGAGTTCTTTGGGGAAAAAAAAAAAAAATCAAGAAACCATATTTTAGAAGGAGGTCCTTTGACTGCCTGTGTACTGGAGACCATGGGAAAGGGGAGGATGACCCTGCCTGTTAGGAAACTTCCTGATCCTAGTGTATTTGCCTGTGTCCTGGAGAGGGATGAACAAAATCCACAGCCTCTGTTTAGAGGCTGTCCTTGTCCTTTAAGTAATAAATTTATATGCAAAAACTATGTTGTGGAAGACTAAAATAAATGATACTTGACTTTCTTAGGTTATTGATGTATGTGTTTGTATGGTTTAGGGTTTTATTGATTTGGTTTTGTACAGCTTTTTTCCCCCCTCACAACAAGACTTTTCTTAATTTATAGTTTTCACAGATGAGAGCCCAAAACCTGGGAGGTTCAGACAGCTTTTGAGGTCTGTTTTAACAGCCAGAGAATTTCTTTACTCAAATTCATAGGGATTTACTACACTTTCCAGTATAAAAGGACTAAGACTTTTCATATGTGATGTAAATCTGAATGGTACTCTTTAATCAGTCTGGTAAATGCTTCTGGATAAATCTGGCTTTGTGAATATCTTATGCGATGACAGCATTAATCATGTTTGTGCTTCAGTTGTTGATTGGTGCTTCTGAATGTTACTGAAATGCAAATAATGCTCAGAAAGTGTGTTAATAGATTTAATAAATTTAGAACCAGGTAAATGAAACTTGAGTTTTCATTTTTGAGAGTACTGTTGCAATGAAATGCTAAATTCCTCAATGAGAGGTGCCGAATGCAGTTGAGCTGTATTTTGACGTTTGAGGAAATGTGCCTATAAAACTACTGTAATAGAATTATAAAAGGCAGGATAATTATAAAGAGTAGTGGTATAATTAGTAAAGGGTTAAAACAGCAATGTGGACATTTACATTGAAATAAAAACGTCCCTTGGAAGCTGTGATTGTGTTGGTGAACTTAACAGTATAGATAAACCCAAAGTCATAAGTGATCCATGCATGGTGTTATATTATTTAATGGTGGAGCCCTTTAGCAGGAATTTCTAAGTATGTGGAGGTGTAAGTATATTCTGTTTTTTTCTTGAATAGGAAGATGGTGTTCATCTCTTCCTTTTCTCCCTCTGTTCCTAAAGGACTTGTCAGTATGAGTCTGATGTAGAAAGTATTGAGAGCAAATCACATCTGAAGATGTATTAAAGATCACATGGTGCTGATGAGTGGGGCATCTCTTGCTCTCTTCTAGGTTATCTGTTGGCATTAGCAGCTGTGATATTCACTGGGAAAGGAATCCTTTTTGTTGGTTCTAGCTTTTGATACCATCTCTTGAAAGCAGTGTTTGTGTATTTGGAGGAGGAATAGAGGCTGAAGAAGCACACTTTGCAGTCTTCAAGTTTGTCATTTGGCTGGTGTTAGAAGATAAAAGGCAGCAGTAGATGGAGGCAAAGGTTTTCTTGCTCATTAGGCTGCTAGGCTCAGATAATGATTTTTCACAAGAACGTTTGCTAGGCTTCACTAACTGACTTTTGATTTCGCTTGGGAAGGACCTCTGTTGTCATCTATATCAATACATTTTGCAGCAGAAGCAAGTATTTTTCCTAATGCTTAGTATTCTTCTGTGGTCACATTTCTTCTTACCTTTGCTATCATAATTTGTTAGGCAGAAGTGTCTCAGCACAGATACTACGCACCCTCCCCAAACTGGACTTACGAAAGATCGGTTTCCTTCTTTGTACAGAGATGCCTTTTTCCAGCTGAAAATGTAGCTATCGTACCTGTTAGTTGTCAGAAACACTACTGTATTTAATGTTTTTCCTCCAGATTGTTGCATACCACTATTCATCTACAGTTGGACTTCATGGTAGACTTCGTTTACATGTACTGCTCTTGAACTGTAGCACACCACAGAGTATAGTTGAGTCCTCGTTTACGAAGAGACCAAGACTGAATTTAGTGGAAGTCTTTAATTTAGTTTCTGTTTTAATGCTCTTTATTATGACTGTTACAAAAATGGGAATGGGGTTTAATTAGAGTATATAGAGCCGTAAAATGAATTGATTGAGAAATAGAAAGAGGGAAATTTAAGAGTGAGTTTGTCATTAAGTGTTTACGTGATAGTGCAGATCTTCACACGGTAGCTGTCTTCTGGAAGAAGTTCAGGTGGGATGCTTAACAAGAAAGTTTTGGGGTTTGGGTTTTTTTTTTTCTCTCCTTTTTAAATGTATGTTATCAGGCAAGCTCTATGAAGGAAAAAAAAGCGCCTAGTGTTGTCTAGTACAGGTTTAGCTGCAAGATTTCCAAGGGTTTTTTTGGAGGTACTGTGTAAAAATGTCTATGCATTTCTACATATAGCCAAATGCAGTGAATAGGGTTTTCCCTAGCAAATTTTAAGTCTCTGGTTTGTTTTCTGAAGGCTGTGTCTGGTAACTTCCTAAAGAATTTTGTCAGTATGCATTCTGGTAGCCAAACTGTTCAGTTCCAGCTGTGTTAAAGAGCTATGATAAAGTTTGCTGGCCCAGTAAAATAGACATTTAAGCCTTGAGGTTAAAACCAATCCCTGGCAGCAAGAAAATTCCTTGTCCACTGAAATTATCTCAATTCTTTTTCTTTATATTGAGGCAGTAGTTCAGCCAGCTTTTCCTCAGTATGATTCTGTTACACTGTGTCGATAATCTTACTATCCTTCTGTGACAATTTGTAAAAGGTTCTAAAACCTGTAGATTTCTGGATGATAGTTCTGGTAAGATGGTTGAGCCAGTACCTCTTTTAGTCACTGGCCTCTAGTGTTTTCCTCTAATACCTCAATCTTCTGAATCTTTGTAAGTAACTTAGTTACTAATCATCTGGCCATAAATATTTCTGTGGCTTTAAGTAGCTGGATAACATAGGTGTCTTACAGAAATCCGGTATTTTGCTACTCTTAACTGATTAAAAACAGAATTTCTACAAAAGACACTATTTCAAAACATCTGTTAGTTTGTTGCAAATTTCTTCCTCCAGATTGAAATGCCTGTTACCTGATGCCGGTTATCTGCTATAAGCAGAGCATTAATGCTCTTTTTTTAATAACAGTAAAAAGAAAAGGCACAATTTATTTGTGAGGAAGCAGTAGGGAGGAGGATGAATTAAAACCAAGTAAATGAATTACTAATGCATAAATGCAATTGTAAAATAATTGTGTAAATCAGTGACGGATTTTTTCCTGCAAGTTATACAGAGTGAAACACAACTGTCTACAAAAGCATTAGTATCTTTGTTATAATTATTTATGCAAAAGGCATTGAGACTACAGATAAAAACTAGTATGTGCTTTGCTGGCCATTTATGTACTGTAAAATTTCAGCTCTACTTGTGACCCCATTTACTACTGGCCTGTTGAGCCAGATGTGTTGTGACTGTTTTTTTTGTTACATGGAACAGTAAAAATAGTAGCCTGGGTCCTCTGGATCATCACTGAGGGTTTTTTGAACTCTGATTTTTAAATAAAGGTTTAACATCTTTCCCCCACCCCCATTCCAAAAATGGCAGTTTTCTGGTTGGTTTTTGTTGTTGTTGTTGTTTTAACTTTGGTTCTTGGAGGATGTTTGTGTAATGCCATTTTTTGCTGTAGAGTTCCAAACATGTTGCAGATTTTATTTATTAGGAAATATAATCTTAATTGGGGGTGTATTTGAAAATACTCTATTTCTAGGGTCGCATAGCTGTGTGTGTATTTATCCATGTGTATGTATGCCTATGTAAATACATAGGTATATAAGTGTGTAGAGTCCAGCTCTTAAAATTGACTTGTCCTTAGCAATTTATCAGCTTTACAATTCCGTCTTTGATTCCAGATGTGGTTGTAAGTTGTAGGACAATACTTCACCTGTGGATATCTGTATTTGCAACAGTTCCCTGTACTAGTGCTAATGAACTGCTTTTCTTTCTTCCTAATGCAAATGCAGATCACCATCTTTCCTTCCTCCCCGCCCCCCCGTTTTTTTTTTTTTCTTTTTGTTAAAATCTGTGTCTTGGAAACAGTTTCCCAGTAAGTTCTAATCATGTTTATGTTTTGCTTCCAGTAGGAATTGGAACTGAAATTATTATCCACTTCTCCAAGCCTTTTGAAAAGTGACTAAATGCAACTGAGTCAGATTGTCTGTGGGAATGAAGTGGCTGGGAGAATCCAAGAACATGGTGGTGAATGGCAGGAGAAGTGGAAGCAAGTCGTCTAATGACCATGCGCAGAATCAGACCAAACTGCAGCATGCAGGAAAGGAGAATCCGAAGACAGGCAAAAATGGAGTTGAGAGAAGATCAAGCAGATGTATGTACATGTTTATGCGGCTTGGTGCAATATGTGATTCATCTATCAATTTGCAAGTCAGGCTTCTGCCTTGTATTAATTCATGAAGGAGGTCTGCATTCAGCATGTAGCTATCATCAGAAGTATTAATTATGTTTGTATTTGTTGGATGTGTTAACTCACTTCAGGAATATAGATCTCTTCAGGTCAGTTTAAAAGTTAAGTGGGAATAATTGGATGTAAATTAATTTTGAACTGGTATAAGTATAAAATACGTGATTGGCACTAAGTAAGAACTAGTGTGATTGGAAGTGGATAACTTATAATTTGAATTACTAGCCCAACTTTTAGTGAGTGCACATGTAGAAGTAAACCCCATTTTGAATGAAGTCACATATATCAATAGTCATTAAGTTTTAAGGAATGTGGATTTTTATTTCCGCTATTGGTCTGGGATGAAGGACTAAATACAAATTTAGAGTAAGTCCTTTATTCAGATTTTGGGAAAATCAGGTTTGAAATTTTCATGGCTTCAACATGTTTATAGGTCAGAAATTTTAGAGGCAGGCATGACTGAACTGTGTAGTCTGGAAAGATGCTTGTAGTTGGGGAGTGGAAGAGAGAAGGAAACGAAAATTAGTTAAAGACACCCATAAAATATATTCTGAAATACTTTCTCCATTGCCTGCTACATAAATAAAGAAAAGCGAGAGTGAAAAATTAACTGTGCGCCTGCTTCTTCAGATATTTTATCATCTTACTTAATTGTTCTGTATTTTTTTACTCCAACCTGTGGCTGTCTGTCCCTGAGCATAGCTGGGCTTTATAACATTCCTTAAATTATATCTAATTTATGCTCTCTTATTTGCAGGTAGCGGTGCTTCAGGATTTGAGGGTCAAAGTCGTTATGTGCCTTCCTCTGGAATGTCTGCCAAGGAACTGTGTGAAAACGATGACCTAGCAACTAGTTTGGTTCTTGATCCCTATTTAGGTTTTCAGACACACAAAATGAATACTAGGTAACTTGTCTTTATTTTTCTAGAAAAGAGTTGATCATCTTAGTTGATGTAATCAGAGCAAAACTGTGGAATTTCTTCCATGTTTATGAAAGTCTGAAAAAATAGCAGTTTGTGAGTAGCTTCCGCCTTTAAAATAGTGTTGCATGTGGGACCAGAACTTGGAGTTCTGTAGCAGCATATGTTTGTAACGCTATCATAGGTCTCTCTATTAGCCCTCGTGTGTTTTTTGCTGTAGAACAGGTTGTTAATAGACACTGCTTCCTAGCTTAAACAGTTAACTAGTCGTAAGTTTTAAACCATTAGTCATTTGAAATATTTCAAAGACAGAAGTTAGTGTTTGGGGACTTTTCTGTTTATTTCATGTGCCTGCTTTTTTTTCTTTTTCCTTTTTTTTTTCCTTACTCTTATGACATCGCAAGAAAGATACAGTTCCAGAGCACTTCAGTGTTGGTGCCACTTGATCTTACGTTCTTGCAGACCCATGCTGAAGGAATACTACTCAGACATGTCTGTATGCATAAGATAAATTGATGTGCACACTGGGAACTTGCTTACCAGAATTGCACATACTTTTGCACTGTTATGCACTTGTCTGAATACTTCTGGTCTAAATTCAGTGTGGTCTTAGGGTTTAGTTGTTGCATGCTTCTTCCTGTTCTACAGATGTACCACTGATTATAAGTATATTCTATAGATCTCTATTAAGCTTTTGTTTGCATACAAGATCTGCATTGCTAGCTTAATGGAGAAGCTATATATAAAAATGATAAGTTTCTAAGGACAGGAATTGTGTGCTTATTATTGTACAATAATAAGAGCTGGGGTTTCCAGGTAGCACATCCTGGGAAACAGGCTACTCAAACTGTTCCTGTGGCTATTTTTAAAGAAGAACAGTTTACCTGTGCAGCACAGTCACATAACCAGAGTATCAATTAAGTAGATTTTTGTGTGTATGTAACAAGCTGATTACTTCAAAAATGGCTGGTAGATTAATTGACGTTGTCACATAACGTAAATGGTTGCTGGTATAACCTGACAGCATGAGTTGCACATGAAATTGCAGCAGTGTGGTCCTAATAACTGTAAAGACTTACTCCAAAGAGATTTTTCATTTTCACTGGAGTGTGCAACATCTATCTTTAAGAGGAATGCTTGAGTTCTTCCTGTTCCCTCAATGCTATTGGTTACAATAGCACATTGTGCCCAAAACAGTGTCTAGGTAGATACTCTTACAGTTCAGTTTGGAGTGTCTTTGTATTTCCAGCAGTTAATCGAGCTAAATATGTACGCTCAAAAGATTGTTTTGTTGCATGAATGGTAGTCTACAGGTTATTCACAGGTAGTTAATTCTTATGCTTTTTGCTAAGGAAATTATGTATTCATTATTTAATAGTTGAAGAAGCTACTTTCAAAAATGTTGTTTTCTGCTGCTATGTTTTCAACACCTAAAATACTTTTTTAATTACTAATTTGATTCAAAAGACTACACAAAGGCTATCATCATGTATTTCTTCCTTTCTCAGACTTGGAGAACAGTTACAGGCAGTCTTCAAGGACAATAGTTAATAATCTTGGAGCACTATGGGAAATACTTAGGTGAGGCTTACAACTTCTACCAGAAACACATCTTCTTGCCTCTTTTGTAATATCCTATTGAGAGAGTTTCTATTGTTGCAATGAATTAAAAGAAAGGCATCAGCATAGTTCTTGTTTATCTTTTTGGTACCGTGATGACATCTGCTTGTTATTGTAGCTGTGACGCTTAGATCATCTTCCTTCCATCTAGTAAGCTGTAGTCTTTCTCGAGCTCCTGAGATTTATTGTTGTATGGCTTTGAGGGAAGGTGGGGGGAAAGCAAATATGAAAAGACTAGACCATTTTCCAAATACCAGGTGCCAGTACCTAAACACATGATTGTAGTAGAAATTAAGATTTACAGCTTATGTTTGGGCATCTTCAATGTGATGAAGTCATATTAGTTACATAGTTTGTGTATTGAGGTGCGCTTAAAATAAAACAGCCGTTTATGATGGCAAGCAAATATTTCCTGTTCCTTGTTCTGATTTGTTTGAAGATGTACTGTGGAAGTGACTGTGCCAGCATTCTCTTTGCTGTTGGAAACACATAAGAGGTTTGTATTTTTACAACTAGCAGCCCAGCATGAGTTGATGACCGCTTACTGAAGTTGTACTTTACCTTACATCTGGAAGCCAAGTCTGTATTTTTCTATGTATAAGTGTCTTCTATATAAGCACTTTCTGTACTTCATTCATTCCTTTACTTGAAGAGTTTGTAAAGACCTCTTGTTTTAACCTGAATATATTGATTAGAGGAAAAAAAAAAACTCATAACATTCTAGTAAAATATCTAGATTGTTGTTGGAACATCTTTGTTTTCCATCTTCTTTATACTGAATTACTGATCTTATGGTAGAGCGGTGACAAGAACCGTTATTTTTCTGGGGTTTTTTTCTTTCCCAGGGGCCATAAAAATAAAATCCTGCAATTCCTGAATGCCCTCCGTCTTGGGAATTGTTAGCTCTGTAAGCTGTCAAGTCAGTAATGTCTGAAAGAGCTGAAGACTGGTTCTCAAAAGATTACAATAGGATCCCCCAATGAGTTTGTCCAGTGTTCCTCTGAAATACCTTCTTGTCACCAGGGATTTGATGGACAGCATAAAGTTTAGCTCTGGAAATGTCTTCAGTGGCTTTACCCAAAAGTAACTTTTTCATCCTCTTGGATTTCCAAGAGAAAGCAGGTTGTTTTCAGAGCTTCTGGCCCTCTTTACAGGCCTGTGGTCATTCTTTCATCAAATTGATAGCTCTTATCTTGACAAAATAGCAGGTTAGCAGTTAATTAAAAAAAAAAAACACACATATGATAGGAAGTGTAATCTTGTCAAGTATAGCTGTTCTAAGAGGTTTTGTTATATCGGACTTTTTTTTTGTGCCAAAGGCTATCCTGGCTGTAAGATTTACTTAGTCTTGCATGCCTGTCCTTTTTGTAAAAACAAAACTGATTTTGCAAGCTATTACTTCCTGGGTTGAAGGTTGTCTAACACTACAGATTAAAACTGACACTTGTAAAAAGCCAAGTGAATTCTTGCTTATCTTACCATCTCTTATTTTCAGATGCTTTTCCCTAGGCTGAGTGCTGAATCTTGAAGTTGCATGCCTTAATGGCTGATCTGCTCTTTACTATCTTGCACACAAATGTGTTAGTATTTAAATCTTAAGCCAGACTGCTGATCATACTGCTGCTGTTACCAGCCACTGTTGTTTCCTGGTTCCCTAAAGCATCAGCATCATGCTGGGGAATACTGAGAGCAGTTCCAATGTCTTTCTAAGTTTGCAAGTGATTTAGGAAGTCAAACGCATTGTAGTCTGTTTTAGGATAATCTAGGGATGTTTCGTAACTCCATATTGCTGCTTTCAGTGAAGTTACAAATTGGTGTGTGGTGCAGGTGGTTTTATCTAATAACGTGAGACTAAAGGACCGAGCTTTAAGAATTTCCATGTTTTCCATAGCAAACGTGAAGTGTTTGGGGATCATGTACGGGAAGCTGCTTTCTCTTGACACTGCAGCAAGAGCAATTGCTGGCCTTGGTGTAAACAGTCAGTGATTCCTGAACTTCACAGGGTATGTCAGTCTTTGTCCCTTAGAGTCACCGTTGAGCAATAAAGACAAAAAAGGCAAAGCAGTTCCGTATCACTTACATTCATGGGTCTGTGCTGAATCTCTTCTGTGCTCCTTAGCTCATTTCAATATAATAATTAAAGGGCTCAGTATTCATCTTGAATGGGGTTTGGGGGTAGAACAAGTCATATGGCTTCTGCTAAATAAGGTTACGTGGCCGTATAGTTCTACTTCAGTGTTGTAGCGCTATGGAGATACTGGATTAGAGGTACACAGCTCTTATGTAGTGACACCCTGTTTCAAAATGAAGCTTTTACATTCTTCAGACCTTAGTGTCTGTGTACTTTCTAAAATGATTTTGTTTGACTTTGTGTGAAATCTGCTTTCTCCTTTTTTTTTTAATTTTTGCTGATAACTTAATTCAGTAAAGCCCTTTAGCTTGCTCCTGGTTGTCTTCCTTCACTATGTGTAAATCACACACAGTGATTACATTGGAAGTAACTGTTTTGCTACTGCTGTATGTTTTGGGTTTAAATCACAACCAAAAAACCCCACCAAACAACCAAACCGCCCCCCCGCAAACCAACACCCACCACCTTACTTTTACACAGGTGTTTCTAGTTGCACCTTTAACTTTAATAAAAAGTGTTATATCTCCAAAAGATGGAATGGCTTGCATTTAGTAGTCATGGTAAGTGCTAAATTAAATTTACCATGTGAGTGTCAGAATAGGAATGAAGGAAATTGTTGGGGGGGTTTTTTGTGTCCCCCATATTTATTTAAAAAAAACATTTATTTGCTAACCATATTAAGGAGGGTGAAATTATGTGGCTGTTAGAATTTTCTTTACTTCTATTCTAGGCTGTACTGCAGTTTTGACCACACTGGTGCACGTATAGTTTCAGTTCAAGAAATTTAAGTAATGTGGATTACTTTCTTCATTAAAAATGCCGTTTTGAACTTTGGCCTTTAAAGAACATGGGGGTTTTTTTCCAGATAACAACACTGGAGAATAAACACAGAACAAGTTGATTTTTATATAACTAGCTTTTAATTAAGATACTCATACTACAGGGTTGGGCGGGGGGGAAGCCAAAATGTATGTTAACCAAATAAATTGTTTCCACTTATTATATACATAGATGATTTTCAACTCTTGTTGTGCTGTCTTGAATGCTTAACAGCCTTGCAGTTTTAGCTTTTGTGCTGGATCTCTGGTATTAGATGAACAGTAACTTGCTGTCTTTCCAAAGCCACTTAAATAAAAATATCATCCAGACAAAGTGCCTGTTGTTAAGAGGCTAATGGGGTGCTGTGTCTTGATAAATTCACTCTTCTTGATGTTCCCTAGTCAGAAGTTAAGAAATAGGTTTAGAAGTATAACTCTTTATCATGCACTGGTACACTCTGTGGAGTTCCATACTGGATCTCTTGCAGGATCAATTTATCCTTTTTGTTCAAACTCACTGCTCTCAGTGACTGAGACTGAGCAAGGTACTGTGCTTCTGAACTTACCAGAAACTCTCCTTTAACTTCCTTTATAGGCAAGCATCTCACTGACCTTTGGCTTTATACCTTGGAGTTTCAAGATTCTTTAAGTATTCCCGAGGTAAGAGAAACTTGAGAGAGAGAAAGAGCTTTGCTTCCCCAAGCCATTTTCCTACGTCTTCCTTATTGAGACCACCTCAATTTGCCCTTAACTGGGATAAGATCATCTTCCAGCTGATTTTGAAATTGCAATAGCCATAGCTTTTTTGGATCTTGTTGAGTAGGGAAAAATAAATATTTCCTAGGGAAGTGTGAAAAGTTTCTATTCTGCAGCTTGTCAGGAAAAAGGGCTATTATTTCTTTAAAGATACTGTGATAGCCGAGTTTTTCATTCTTAGCTTACTTTTAACAACAGACTGTTTTGCGGCAGACTCCATGTTCTGTGAGACCTGACCCCTGAAGCTGTTTGTAGGGTGGCTCAAGGAGTCTGTGCCTGTGAGCAGATTCAAACACCAGAGTGTCTTGTTCAGTTTCCATGATGGAATCTAATAAAGGTACTGTAAACCAGAAGTCTGGATAAACAATTCTGATTTTAATTGACTCTCTGTTTAGAGACTGGGTTGGCTGGTTTATTTTGTTGGTTTTCTTGTGCTCTTTCTATCTCTCTGTTTCTCTTCTTTGAACTAGTCTCCTATTTTACTCACACTTAAAAGCCAGTTTCTTTGGCTCGGTTTAGCTGTGGGGTCTTTTCAGGCTCTCTTCATGGTGGTGCTCAAAAACAGTCATGTAGACACTCCCAGGAGATGCGTAGATTTTTTTAATGTCTTCTGTAAATGAGGAAGCCCTGTAGCACCAAAATGATAGTATTTGAGGTTGCTTCTCAAAACCAATTGGCTTTTTGGTAGGTAGTGCTGGGAAAGACTAATGAATAAACTGCTATTTCATGATACTCCTGGGAGAAGTGAAGTGTCTGTCAGCAGACTCTCAAATACTTAAGGAACACTCGACTTCTAGGCTTTCTTGGCATATTGGCTTCTTCAATGTCTCAAATCAGAAGGTACCTTTTAAGGTATATGTGGAGATACACCTGTGAAAGTACTGAAAGTACTGAAGTACTGGGTTGCAGTATTCTGGATTAGCTCATAAACTTTACATGCTCTCAGTGCAGTTTACATGTGCTCTTGAGCTGTGAACAACTCACTAACTCAGGCTCAGGGTGCAAAGTGTCATTCTGTTTTATTGATTTGGGAACCCTTGAAGTGAAATGCGGTACATTGTGATGTTGGTTTCCAGCATCCTTCCATGTACTTGTGGACACTTCTTGCTTGTTTGGATTCCTGTTTATCTTTTCTCATTATCTCTGTTTTGTCACCATATAAAAAATACCAGTACAGCGTTTTGATAGAGGTGCTGCTGGAGGTCCTTGGTATTAATTTTTGAACCCTTGGGTGCTGAGAGTTGCGTTCTTTGAAAAACCCAGTTCCTGTTTCAAGTTTCAAATGCCTGGCATACAGTGTAATATTCATCTGACCTTTTAATGTTTGGGGATTTTTACAATCTCTACACCCCCTTCCTGTTTCCAGCCTTCTTTTTGGCCTTTTCAAGACTTGGGTGTACACTAACTATTCTACTTCTCAGGAATGATGTTACATGAGTTTCTGCTAGACATTTACAGGAATTCTACCAGCAATGTGCAATGCCTGAGACAAGAACCCATAGAAACACCTGCTGAATGTGATCCATGCAGATATGCAGGTGACATTTAAAGGGCTGGGGCCAGGTTCTGAGCTACCTGAGGTAACTAGTCAGGTAGGCATCTAGTCAGCCTCTGAGAATGGTGCGTTTTGAACGATCTGAAATATGAGTGTCACTTTGGGGCTATAAGATGTGCTTCTAATTGCTAGAAAATATAGGGTGTTGATTCTTTTTCTGTAGGTCTTGAGAGCCACTGTTAAAGCTTAGCATCTGCCCTCCTTTATTTTTCTTTTCCTTTTTTTTTTTCTTTTTTCTTTTTTTCCCCTTCCTCACTGGTGGTTGGGTTGGGATACTGCTTTCTTTAGCTAGCCTAGACTAAGCTTCTTCTTGATGATAAACAAGTATGATTATGTCTATCAGCACATACATTGCCTGTCTCAGGTGCAAATGCAATTTTGAATGTGATGGTTGTTCCACCTATCTTCGCTCCTGCAGGTCACTTAGCTTAAAAAATGGTGCATTTCAGCATATAACATAAAATGTAAGGGGGAGGGCAATCATTCATTTAGCCCAGCAAGAATAGAGATAGCTGAAGACCAATTTTAGCTGTAAATCCTGTATCTTTTCCTCCTGTAATGTTTGCAGGTAAAGATGTAAACAAAATGTTGACCTGTCACGTTTGCGCATATTGGTGTGCTTTGTACTTCTCATGATATAAGTACAGTTGGGTCCTTGTTGGGAAAACTGCTTCTGATTGAAACTGAAAATGAGAGCAAGTCCTATGCTGAAACTAGTCAGGTTCAGTTCAGGCTATGTCATTTTAACTTCCTTTAATGTCTGAGGAAGCTCTGTGAGTTATAACTATCAAATCTGGGAGAAGTCGTTCTGGTTTGGGGAGAACTGGGAGATACTCTTTTTGTATCTGACTGGCAAGTCGAAGGAGACTTTGCTGTGCTACAGAACAAAAATAATAATGATCATGTCATCTGTAGTCTGAAGGGAGTTTTCTTCTATGATGAGGTCTCAGCAGCTTGTTAGGCAGTTAGCTTTTTGGGGAGATGGAATAAGTATATTCTTTAATAAAGAACTTGATTTGAAACTTCTTGGCACAGTATGTACTACAATTCTAAGTGGGCATCTATTTCGTAACTGACTCTTGCTATGTTGTTAGATATTATCCCAGCCAGAAGAAAACTTACCTAATGTCTTCTCAGAACTACTTACTGTATCTTCTTTTCTGAAAGCTCACAGGTTTATGCTGATAATTTTGGCATATTCAGAAAGATCTAAAAGATTGCTTAGTCATTATATTACAAGGAAGTTTTTTCAGATGGAGAATGCAGAGATGATGTGTAAAAGCATGGCATACTGATAACCTGCATTACTGCTGTTAGGAGGTCTGTCTTTATTGTATCAGGAGCATAAAAACAGCATTTTACTTCTAATGAAGAAAACGGAATCCTCATCATTATTAGTTATTTCTGATTAAACTCTTACTATTTTACAAGGTGAAATAAAATTGGGGTATGCAACGCTTAAGGTATTTTGTTTCCTTAATACAAGTTGCATAGAAGAAGCAAATCTTATTTGGTCATCTGAAGAGAAGTTACTTCCAACATTCAGCGTTCTAAGATGAGGATAAGCCAAGTGATACGGTAATTTAAAAAACAGGGTATCAGTAAGGGAGTTGATAAGGTTTCCTTCCACCAACTTCAAGAATTTATTTCCCCTTCTTTACTTTTGTCATCAAATACAAACTTCATTTGGTAAGAGGAAATAAATCAGCGTGGTAACTTCAAGCATCAAGTAATGCGACTTAGTCTTATGGATTTAATCAGAAGCTGTTAGCTTGTCTTATGCTGTGTAAGCCAAAGGTGTGAGTCATAAAAGAAGCTGCAGAAAATTTTCTCATGACCCTAGAAAATTTTTATCTTTGTGAAGAGTCCCCTGGGGTCTATCATACACTTAAAAGTACACAAACCCCACCTCCACCCCAAAGCGGAGCATATATGGGTATGTGCTCAGTCAAAGGCAATTTACAGAGATTCAACATAATCTCTAATTAAGTTCTGCTTTCTCTTGATGGTTTTGCAGCTCAAAAACAGAGCTCCTGCGTCTTGCAGTCATATAGGTTTTTTCTGTAACCAGTTTTTTCCTGTTGAACATATCAAGGATGGTTTTTTCTTAAATCTCAGGCTTTGGGACGAAGGCAGAATTCTCTGCTAATGTACAGGGGTTTATTTTCATATTTTATCTACCCATGATTTTCAGCTACCTGTTTCGTGTAGCCAATATTTTAGGGAAAAATTCTTACGATCACACTAACTTGTGGAACTTAGTCTTCCACAGATGTAGTATCTATGCTGTGTGTTACTATTTATAGATACTTCTTGAGTAGTCATTAAGAGGTGTGGTTTATATGAATGCAAATGTTAAGTTTGCAGTCTACATAAATCCATATAGTGGATTTGTCAATATAATAAGGCTTTGGGTTAGGCAAAAGTTGATTTGAAATCACTTTTCAAGATAGTTGCGGTTTTTTTCTGTTTTGAGATTTCTTAAGTCTTTTCAGTTGCACTGTCTAATTGTTTGCTCCCTATTTAAAAAATTTAGTGTAGTATGTGTGGTTGTAGAGGGCTTAAATTTAAAATCACACACACATCCCCCCCAACCCAGCTACAAAAGCCAGAACTGTGCATAGATCCCTTGATACCAGTGTTGACTAGGAAGCTTACAACATCCAGTTTATTTAATGGGGTTTTTTGCACATGCACTTTTAATGATAGTAAATTTAGTAGGAAAGTAAGGACAGTAACACTTTTATTACACTAGTTCTTTAGCTGCTTTGTTCCAAATGATAGACATTGAAAACAGTGAAATATTATTCTGTGTTGGTTAATCTTATTAGAGATTTGTTTTATAAATAAATTGTGCTGCTCTGCAGAATGGAGGGTTTTAACATTACAAGAGGTATGCTTGGCTTTACCTTGCCTCTACCATTACCTCAGGACATGAGGGTCTGTGATTTGAGTACGTAATGGTCAGTTTCTTTATGCTAGGAGTGAAATATTTGTATGGCTAGCGAAAGAATTCTGTGCTGCAAGTAACTGTGAGGAAGAATTGAGAATGAATAACAGCGGACTGGAATAGTTTTATTCTTTATTTCAGATTTCGACCTATTAAAGGAAGGCAAGAAGAACTAAAAGAGGTGATTGAACGTTTTAAGAAAGATGAGCACTTAGAAAAAGCCTTCAAGTCCTTGACGTCAGGTGACTGGGCCCGGCACTATTTTCTTAACAAGAACAAAATGCAGGAAAGGTTGTTCAAGGAACATGTAGGTGTACTTGTAATTAATGTGCTTTTTCAGATGATTGAAAGGCTAAGAAAATGTAAAAATTTCTTAGGAATGTAGCAGTAGTAAAGGAAAGTAATCCCCTGCGCTGTTATATGTTATTTGTTTGATTGCTTTTTAACAGAAACTTTCTTTGTTTTTTTAAAACCCGGCTAGCTCCGCCCCCCCCAGCCTTTTTTTTGAGTTAACTTACCATTGCCTTTTATTTAATAGACATGTAGAAAGGCAAACACATTTGCCTCTTTTGCTGTTGGCTTAAGTCATAAGCAGAAGAGAGAAGACCTACTTCTGGGAGACAAGAGTTTTGAGGACTACTTTCATTCTTTGGAAGGGTTCCCCCCCCTTTTTTGTTTGTTTTTGTGGTGGTGTTGGTTTTTTGTGTTTGGTTCCCCCCCCCCATTGGAACTATTGTGAATCAAATTGTGTGACAAAGAAAAGTAAAGGAAAAGGGAGAAGCCTTGCTACCTCAAAAAATTGTTTTGGGTATAGCGGCTTTATATGGGAGTGTTATTCCTCTTCCTCCACTTCCCACATCCCAAATCCATTTTGTATATAGCATAAAGGTTGTTGACTCTCAAAGTTGCCAGGAAGTCAGTATTTTTTTACTTTAAAAAAAAAAAACAACAAACAACCCACAAAAAAAACCCCACCACCAAAAAACTCCTTCAGGAATGAGTGCATTGTTTTCAGATACAATCAAAGGGAATTTGGCCTACTTTAAAATGCATCAAATCTAGCAGTGTAGAAAAAAGTAGGTAGCAAATTCTGCTCTCCCAAAGTGTTTTTTTGAGTAATACAACCGGACTTTAACTAAAAAGAATTGATCCAGCAATCCCTGAATTCAGTATCTAGATTTGTCATGGAAGCAGTATCTTTTTCAGAACTGGAAAGAATAAAATTGAATCCTGTAGATTGTTAGGTCTCAGTGGTTCTTAAAGATCTGAGAAGAATTCTTGAATGCAACTACTCAGTGACTTTAAGAAGAAATTATCCATTTTCATTGGTTGGGCCAACTTTGTACCATTCAAGGCATCTTTAAATTTTTTAAACTCTTTAGATAGTCATGTTATCCATGTGAGGATTCCTGCAAATCACTCTGAAGAAATAAGATTAACATAATATGTATAGCTAGAATTTGTAATCAGAAATGCATTTCAGCAAACAACATCCCATTGCAATATCCATTTTTTGTGTATGTTCTTGTGCAGTTCACTGATTTTCATTATTTTTATATAAAGTTTCACTGCTTTTGTTTTGCTTATAACAGAAAAGTACTGTTTTCTTTCATTGCAGGTATTTATTTATTTACGAATGTTTGCAACTGACAGTGGGTTTGAGATACTGCCTTGTAATCGGTATTCTTCTGAGCAGAATGGAGCCAAAATTGTTGCAACAAAAGAATGGTAAGAAATACAGTTTACTGTTGCATTCCATTTCTGTCAATTACTTTGAAAGATTCTAAAAAACGATATGGAAAAAGTATGATTTAGAATTAAAACTGCAACCAGTGAAATACAAAGTTTTGTATTTTTGCTTACAAATTAAATTTGGTGTCTGTTTTTGCTAAGTACTTAATACACAATACATGCATCTGTAAGACATTCCTTTTTATATTTGGACATAGCCATACAGGTTTTGGTATACAAGTTGTTTTATCTTGTTTTCAGTCAGATAATTATTTTCCTCTAATTGTAAGTTGTTGGCCTCCTGTGAGAAACACAACTGTGTCAAGACTACATTATGCCAGATTTGTTATACAACAAATAATTGTGGGGGAAAGGAGTTTTTCACTTTTGTGAAACTGAGGGGTGTTATTTGCGTATTTTGATTGTGCCAGATAAATCTCTTCTGGAAACACAAAATTGGCACCCCAGTGTATTTTCCCATCTTATTTTGGCACATCTGAGTTTCATTATAAGCTTTCATATACTTCATAAGTTTCATATATGTATTTTCATATATAATGTCTGTGGCAGCACCAGCAGGTTCCTGGATTAATTCAGATTTTACAATAAATTTTCTCCCTTCCTTCCCCCTTCCCTCCCCCCCAATTTATATTTGTTTTGCTTTGTGGCAGTACATACTCACAACAGCACATCTGAGATGATGGTATGCTATTATGTGTGGGCTAGGAGTAAGAGGCTAGACATTACGCTGGTAGCGTACCAAGTAAGCGTGCTGTTGCTGTGGGGCTACAGCTTCAACGTGTGGGAGAGTAAGCTTTAAGAAGGTTGAACTGTAGCTGGAAGTTCCACAATCATGATATAATCAGTATTTTGGGGGTTGTTTTTTTTCAGTTTGAATTTTCCCCTTGGCTGATTCTTTGGTATTGTATTTAGGTGTGTTGAAAATGAATTAACTTTTCATGCTCAAAATCTTGAGTGACCTGAGAGAGAGCAAAACAGGAGGCCTGCTTCTTAACCCTGCCAATACCTGGAAAGCTATTGAGACTTAAAACTGATACAGTTCTCAGCACTCTCTGTAAGAGTTTTGCACTTAAAAGGCTTGGCTTCTAGTTTGTGTCCTTCGTGTATATTTAGTATCTCCATCTGGCCAAAATTTAGAATGGTCACTCTAAAGAGCAGTGCAAACAATGCCCTTGCAAGATAATGGAAATTGCGTGCTTCTTCCTGGGCTGAGTATTCAGTGCCTCTGATCTGCTATATGTATGGTGGCAGATTGGCTGTCTGCACATGAAGGCATCATGGTTTTGTTGGTTGTGTCCACGCCCCCCACCCCCAGTGGTCTATTTCATGACCAGCTTGATGCTGAAGAACTACTTGTGAGAGAGGAAAACATCTTGCATGAATTCTGGCTGGTTTTTGAGTCAATACTGGGCCTTTTTTAAGAAGCCGTGGAGTTCTAAGCATCTTCACTATGCTGTGTTTTCTTGGCCAAAAGAAGTAGTATAGGAAATGCAAACAAGAGCAGCTAGAGGAAGTCAAAATGTCTTAAGTGGTGGAGGGGAGGGAGTGTGCACAAAATGAAAAAAAATCTTGCTTTTGGTTTTAACAACTGTAGAAGCTGAAGTAATCAACTCTTCCAATTTCTTGCTTGCAGTCTCAGGAAATTGTAGAAACAATGGTGGTAATGTCTGTCAGAATTGATGTAATTGATTCTATATAGTAGCATAAAAACATTTATTTCATGTCTGATAAAAAGTCTATTTAGCCTTATATCCTGTCTCTAACTGAATTAAAATACGAGGTTTATAGGGGTTGAGAAATGGTTTACAAAACACTTCCTGTTATTGACAACTTCTCTTTTTGTGAAATTACTTTGTAATTTTGGCATATGTATTCCTATTTCTGCTACTCCTTTTACACTAAAGGAAACGAAATGATAAAATAGAATTACTTGTGGGCTGTATTGCTGAACTATCAGAAATGGAAGAAAACATGCTGCTGAGACATGGGGAAAATGACTTCAGTGTTATGTATTCCACACGGAAAAACTGTGCGCAACTGTGGCTTGGTCCTGCTGCATTTATCAATCATGGTGAGTAGTAACTACAGGAAGCGTGTTAAAGGACATAAGCAATTCTACTCAGAAGTGTTGTGACATGTGAGCTGAACAACACAGGACCTTAGAGAAAATGTCTGAATATGTATTACTGTAGGACAAAATCCTGTTCGGATTTTCCCAGACCAGAGCTGATCGGCTGTGAACTGGGAAACTCACAGAAGGCTCTAGGAAGTGATGCCTTCTTCCTTCACAGAGACTTTGGACTGGCAGCTAAATTAGTGGAGCATATTGTGGGTTACCTTGAATTCTTTGTGAACTTAGTCAACAGTAATGTATTTCTTAGGTGAACTTATTATGCCTTCTTTAACCTTATGCACAGAAGCTTAACTGATTCTGTTGCATTTGTATGCTGAAGGAAAGGCAGGTAGGATTTAAGATAAATCCTATTACCTTAACAAGGAGGGAAACTGAACATTTGTGATAGCATAGGGAAGAGCTCAGAAACCAAACTATATCAAACTAGGTATCTTTTGATGTATAGCTTTGTGCATACTAACATAACTCCCAGTATTTAGTTGAGATTCTACAGTTACTGAGTCAGAGTGAATCCTTACTTTAGATATCTACAACTATTCATGTTTCAGGTCTTATCAACAGTTAATTGACTTTATCTTTTGGACCTTTTTCAGATTGCAGACCTAACTGTAAGGTAAGCAAGAAATTAAAAATAAATAAATAAAGCACCACACTTTTTTTTTCCCTTTGTCCCTGCACCTTTTCCTCCCCAACTGTTTCACTTTTTTTTTCTTATTCAGATACTGTTCAACCTTAATGATTAACCTTTTTTTTTTTCTTCTTTTCCTCCCCTCCCCTTCCTGTCGTCTCCTTCCCCAGTTTGTATCAACGGGCAGAGATACAGCATGTGTGAAAGCTCTAAGAGATATTGAACCTGGAGAAGAAATCTCTTGTTACTACGGAGATGGGTTTTTTGGAGAAAATAATGAATACTGCGAATGTTACACCTGTGAAAGGTATGATTGATGTAAATAAGTTTCAAATGGAATTGGGCATATTCATGATGTATTTTGTGAAACTGAAAGTCCTTGATAATGAGTATGCAGATTTTTGGACACGTTATAATTGCTTCCTAGCTATTTGTTGTAATGATTTTTGTGTGTTGTTACTGAATGGTCATGTTTCCTGAGAACTCCTGCATCCTATTTTTCTGTTGATCTCTGTTCTGGAGATAGCCCAAAATGAGAATAACAAACAAGAAGTGTAGATTCTTAAAAATATTTGTACTGAATAAAGTAGAATTGGAAGGAAAAGCAGTTGTAGCTTCTATGAGACCATTAGCAACTGGCCCCCAACTTTTGCTCTTTTTTGCACTAGAAAAAGCAAATTTTATTAATGTTTTCGATGTTGGCCTGAAGTTCTTTTCTGCTGCTAGGAATGGGCAAAGTAGCTTTCACCTTATGTTATTAGAACTTGGGGGTTTGTGTATTCGTAAAGATCTACTGGTTTGGACAGTACTTGCCTATCAGTCCATCGCACAATAGCAGCAAAGTTGTTGTTATATTTGTTTTTCACCTGTGCTGTCCCAACCTAGTTTCTTCACAAAATCAGTTGAAAGGATTTCATTGTTGGTTTTTGCCATGTTGAAACTTCTGCTTGCTGTGAGCATGGAGGCTCAACATCATTTGTGAGAGCTTCACCTAGTTCCAAGAGGAACTACACAGAACCTATAACAGTTCTGTTACTGTTTGACCTAACCATAGAGAGAAAAAAAAAAAATCTATAAACGACAAAATATTAATCATATTGAGAAATAGCTTAGCGCACCTACATATAAATAGTTTAATAATCCTACCTTCATTTTTACTATCTAGTTTGGTCACTAATAATTCTTGCAGTTCAAGGGAAAACTTGAAGCGAAGGGTATAGTCTCAGACTTTATCTAGAGAGCTGCTAGTAAAACTGTACTTCAGTTCTGGGAACTGTTTAGTATTGAATTAAATGGGTACCATGATTGTTCTTTCCTTGTTACTTGGAGTGATATGTTTCTTTGATTGTTGATTTTAATGTAATACAGACATACTTTCTCTTCCAGGACAAACCAATTTTGTGTCCGAACATTTTCACTAATTTGTCATCTTTGTATTTTAAGTACATGAAAATGTTACATTGTAAAGTTAACATTTGGGTAATTCTAACTTTAGGAATCTGCTTTTTAGTCACAAGGCTGTGTTACAGCAATCAAATATGAGAGATTTGAATTTAGGGGAGTTGAGAAAGGAAAAATGAGTCCTTACCAACACTGATGAGGCAACTGTCCTTTGTACACCACAAAAAAATCATTTTTAAGTGACCCAATTTTGACTATGCCGTAAAGGGTGTTAATTTGTAATGTTAAAATGCTAGACTTCTAAGAAGCTGTGGGGAGGTTGACACTGTATAATTTTTTTTCAAGCTTCCAAAATCATCACAAGAAAATTTGCATATCTTTACATGTGTGCATGTACTCTTTTTAGGTGAGCCTGCTGTTCATGCTAGCTAACTGAGACAACTGGGCACCAAAGACAACATGTCAGAAGATAGTTGTGGTTGTTTATAGCACTATTACTTTCTGACCTGAAGTGGCTGTTGCTTGTGCTAAGTTCAGTCTACGATCTTAAGCTGTCTGTAATTTGCAGAATTCAAGATAATACTGAAGGAATGTTCCATATCAAACAGTTAATTTGAGAACAAGTATTGTGTCTGCATAATAATTAGCCTTGTGAAGCTTGAGGTCCTGTCTGATCTTTTTGGTGCACTTTTGGTTAAGTTTTGTAGATTTTCTTCCAGTACAACACACTGGAATCAAAACTGAAGTTGTCTTCAGTAACTCTGTGAAATGCAAGCGTACTGGATTATTAAAGAGTATCAGAGGAATCCTAGTAGTGGTGGTTGAAGTGCAGGTACAGGAATTCTTAATCTTCATCCTTTTCTGTGATTACTTTAAAAGAAAAAGAAAAAAAGTTCTAGGTTTGCTCAGCCATTTCATGGTAAATACATACTGGAGTCTTTCAGTTACGAAGGAACACTATGTGTTAATA
>NW_009194028.1:0-46271 GCF_000690835.1 Fulmarus glacialis
GGGGTCTCAGGGGTGGTGGGATAAAGGCTTGGGTGCTCCTTTGGGCTGGAAGGGAGGTCTAACCCGGATCTTAATTACGGTCAGGGAACCCGTTCATCCGTGAGCGGTCCCAACTGCGGACTGAGCGATGGTCCTGTTCAGAGACGGGGATCCACTCCCTTCCCTCGCTCCCACTCGGTTCAAGTGCAGGCTTGCCAACGGGCAGCAGTTTTCTAAAGGGGACCGGCTGCTAAGGGGGACTGACCTTGAGGTTGCCGTTGAAGGCTCTTGAGCTGTCCCTCACCCAGCTTCTTGCCAGAGGTTTCCACTCCTCAGGTTGTGTGGGAAGTGGCCTTTGTGCTACTCTTCTGTGACTGAATATGCCAAAGCCATTGGTGAGGGAAAGATGAGGATGGCAATTTTTTTAGACCTTTTTTTTCCTCTAAATCAGTTTTCATTGCGAACAAAGTTGACCACAAGCTCCAGACTAGCTACCAGGTTAATAACCCATTCCCAGCCCAATTCCTGTTTAGACTGGTGACTAAATTGTTGGTCAGGCTACTCGGTATGCGTTGGAAAGCATTAGTTAAAAGGTTTTCTGCTACACTGTCTTTGAATCTACAATTAAGTCTACAATGAGAGCCTAATGAAAAGGCCAGCAAAATACATGCTTTTATATTCTACCCAGTTTGTAATCCCTATTCCCACCTCTGGACCATCATTTGATGTAATCTGAGCTGCAGAAGGATCTTGTACTGGAGCTCAAGTGCTTTATTTAAAATAATAAAGAAGGAATCTGCTGTCTGGCTGGTTCGACAAGCCAGAATGTTTTGTAAATCTAGGCCTAGGGGGCTGCTGGGAAGCTTTTCCCCAAGCATCACCTTATCCTAAGCTAATAAAAACAATGGTTGAAAGCATAGATTGTCCGGAAGAAATGCCTGAGGAGAAAAATTCTGCAGGAAGCAGAGTTTTCATTATGTACCATGATATCTGTCCAGGAGACCTGTTCCCCCCAAATCTCTAACTGTTTCTTCCCCATGTCTAATGTCACGGCGAAGCAGCAATACTTTCGTCACTGAATTTCATGGGTTTTAAGAAATTTCACGCTGTGCTGAATAGGTACATGCTAATGGTTTGATAAATTGTGAATACTTTACTTTCTTCTGTGGTGAAATAGTTTCTCTTAGGCATCTGTACTGCATGATATTAGAGTCCTTAACGTGCACTGCTGAAAGACATCAGAATAGTTGTAGTTAACAAATAAGTAAATATTTTTCATAACTAGTGAAATAGTATTTATATAACCTGAGGCTATTGCACACATATTTTGTTTGTTCTAGAAGGCAAAGTGTATACTGTTTGTTCATTTTCTGTTGAGGATTTATCAGCTTGCACAAGATATCTGAAGTTAGACAGACATAGATTAATTAGTAGTGAGGGTTTAACTGTAAAAATCCTCCTATGAATGCTTATTTTGCATTAATACATTTGTTCAGCTAGTGACTTTCTTCGAAATTTTAATGTACTTGTATTCAATTTTACTTAAAGATTTTTTGAAAGAAGAATAGCTTGAAGATTAAAAGACGGATTTGATAGGAATGGATATGGATAATTCCTACCTTTGTACATTTAAATTAGGCTGTATGGTTATTTCCTTTTCATGTTTCTCATAGGTTTATGGTTCTCCGTAAAGAGAAAAGGAAAAACATCTGTCAATTTGGTAACGTCTCTGGGAGGTGCTGTTACTGTTCCGAAAGGCCATTGGGACTATAAGATTTTGTGCAGGTTCTGACATCTCAGCATAATGTCCTGGTCACTTGGAGTGACATCCATGGTACAGCCATCAGTGGTCTTTGGCTTTCATCAAGGTAGTAAACAAACCCCTTAGGGATCTCAGCAGAGTGCTCTCTTGGATCTCTTCCTGTCTTCCCGATACTCGGGCAAAAACCCCTGTCTTCTGAACGTGATACATAATGTTATGATGCTCCAGCCTAAGGTTCATCAGTATAAAAATATCTTTATAGAATGTTATGTACGAATAAAAAAAATTATATGTTGTGTTATGTATTGTTAGCACACAAAAAGCATACCAATTCATATGTCAAGAATGCACAGCAGATACACATTTAACATGCATCTTCTAGATCGTTACTTACAGCATGACAGATTTTAGACTTTATGTGAAATCTGATTTTAAAATACAGGACTGTAAAAAGAAAATTGGGTATCCAAAATATTCACTGCTATTTCTGGTTTGTAAGCTTCAACTGGATGAATTGATTTAAAAAAAGAGTGTGGCTAAAGCGTTTAACAATGGAAATTTATGCTTAATCCTGAAATGATCGGTTGTCCCAGCCAAAACGGAGTTTAAAGCAGAAATGTTAAGAGATCCTGCACTAGCAAAGGTAGCAGCTAGTGCTTAAATATTAAGGCAAGTCCAATACAGCGCCAAAGTAAAAAGCACAGCAGAAAAGGACAAGGTAGTTTACAGTTGAGTGTAGCTTGGTTTTCCCTTTCCTGTCCATGGATGAAGGGTAAATTCCTAGAAGGCAGTACAACCGTGTGGTTAGGCTGCAGAGAAAATAAAGCTCTTGTGCAGGGTAGGATTTCTTTTTCTGCCCATTGGGAGAAGAAATTCTTCATTGGATGTGTTGAAGTCATTACATTGAAAGAGTTCATTAGGCAAGTGTGAGGCTCTGCTAGCCCCTAGGCTGTGGGGCTGTAGAGCAGTACTGCAACTGCCCAGTGATCTGTGCAGAAGGATCCTTTCCTCTTCGCAGGACACCTGATTTGTCCTTTTATTCTGGCTAGCCCTGGAGAATGGTGCATGTCTTTTAAGATTTATCACTATATAGGGTTTTTATACATACAGCAGAAGGCTATTTATATACTGTGTTCATTTGATTCTATATTTACCTATCGGTATATGTTCGCATTTATTTGCATCATGTATCTGTCATGTTTCACTGAGGATCTTAAACTAACACATGTTTTTACATCACTTTATTAAGCCATGCAATGTTCTTCAGACAGTTACCCAGGCAGATAGCACCATTTCTGTTTTACATAGTGATAAATGCTGGTACCCAGAATGTAGGATGTTTAGGGCAGAGTCACTCCTAGAACCAGAAAAAAATACAGGAGTTTTAATGACCCTGGCTCAATTTACTATATGGCTACAGCTTGTCAGTCACAATAATATTATGAATTACGTGACATCAACTTGTTTTTGTTCAGGTTTTCATGCTATTTAAGGCATGCTGTATCATGCATCCTTAGAAATCGTCTTTTTATATCGATTCTTTTGTTTGGCACACTGCCACCTAGCTGCATTCTTCCCTCGACAGTTCTGTAGTTAGTGTGATGGTGGGACCAAGATGAAACATTTGACAGGTAAGGTTTACTTGGGTTCACCTGAAATATTCTTCAATAGTCAAGTTGCTGATGGGAAGAACAGACAAAAATAGAAAAACAGTATTATTATTGCCATTACAATTCATACAGTGACAGTTGACTTATCCATATAATTTTGAAGTAAATGCTGACATGAACATTTTTTTTAGTCTGAAAATATCTGATAGTAAAGCTTGCAACATTAGTGGAAAAGTCAGGATTACCCAGGCACATTTTAATAGCTAGGCATTTGGGAAAAGAAACAAGGAAAAAATGTAAATGCATAGGATGCAGATTTACTGAATGTTTGTTTGGAGAGAATGAAAGCTGATCATTACAGTAATTCTCTGTTTAGGAAATAAAATCCATGTGTTAGAGTGAAGATGTGGAAATAAGCTATATGAAGAGAACCTCCTATTATTCTGAGTTGAGGTGGATGTGACATCATTTAGGTAATTATAGCCAGGCTGAAAAAGCATTAAGTGGATATTTCACCAACATACGAACTATGTGCTTTAAACAATACTTTAAATCATGCTTTTTAACTCTGACACTTACTGGTCTGTTACTTTATCCTTGTATGTCTCACGTAAAGCCAAAAGAAGAAAGAGGAGAACATTGAAGCTATGTCTAAAGGTACTTTAAGAATGGTAAGGCATTAGATGAGGAGTTAGACCTTTTATCAGAACAACTGATATTTGAAAACAGATGAGCTCTCTTTTTGGCTCATCAGTCTTTTTTCTCAAGCTGTATCTAACTGCCCATTCAAAGCTTGTCTTACTTGTGGTCCTAGAGAATCACATCAACAGCTACGATACAGTTTCTTAAGAACTGTGCCACATAGGAGTGTGGCAGCAAGGCAGGTCAAATTGACTGTAGCCTTCCTCTAGACAGGTGTTTATACTGTGGTCTTAACTGTGCCTTCTGATAGACAGTAAATCATTGCAACAGGTCTCTGAACTGATTTGTCCTGTTTTTACATGCACAGAAAAACACATAGCACGTTTGAACCCAAATGGCAAGTGGGCTCAAATGTTTCTCAGAAAGGACTGAAAGAAGGATGTGAATTTTGGAAGGATATGTTGTGATGGATGAATCCCTTTGACCGTTTCCTGAATTGCACAGTCTTGGGACTCTACTTTCTCACCCCACAAAAATAATCAATAGCTACTTATTCCATATAATAGCAGGTGTCAGAGCCAAACATTTAAAAATGCATTACTGTGCATTATAGACAGCAGTAAGTCCAGAGAGTGCTGCATTCTGTGGTGCTTGTCAGTGGGACTTTGAGGAAGGTCTCCAAAATACTGTTCACTTAATGCAACAAAAGTTCAGCACTCCCATGGAAAGTCAATACCTCCACATCTGTAAGGAAGTTAACTCCAGTTCATAGAGAGTTGCAGGGGTTTTTTTTCCTTAACACTTGTAAAACATAAAACCTCTGAATATGTGTGCGTGTGGAGATGTATGATGTATTTCTGCGTCCTCTACATGCTGTGGTGATCTGCATTCTTCTCTGGGTAAAAGACAAGAGTTGATACATACCATGTGCATGCGTAGAGTCGTTTCTTAATTTAGCAGCTCATCTAGAAATTCTGTCCAATTCTTTCATCCTTCCTTCTCTCACTGTGTCTGTGTGGCAAACACCCTGGGGTTCCTGTGGTTTTTGAAGTGTATTTGCATGATGCTGTATAATGAGCGATTACACTGTTTTGTAGTTGTTTGAAGGAGGTCACAATAATGTTTTTTTTTCTTGTTTTTCTTTTTTGTGGTGGTTGTAATAGTTCTAGTCATTTTGGGATCAGCTGCTGTGCAAAAGGAAGAAATGTATCTAAGAAAGAAGCACCTAATTGTGACAAATTGTCGGAAGGCTTTAGATGTGGTGTAATACCTTGTTTTCCCATAAATTCGTCTCTAGAAGGGGGGAGGGGTCTGTATTTTTATTTCTGTCTCTGTGTATTTGGTTTCTGAGGTGTAAGCACAAAAAAAGCAGATTTCTTCGCAGAGAGGGAAGTCAAGAATTTTTCATTAGTGAGTAAGACCAAAAGATTTCAAACATCTTTATTATCTTGATAGCAGTGCTTTTCCTATTCTTGACTAGGACTTTGGAAAAATCAAACAGGAAATACCTTCTAGGACTTCATTTTTCAGTAAGTTTTTGAAAACTATTCGCATATTGCCCAGTGCAAAATTAATCAACAAAGCCTTTTAGTACATACTTAATCAGAACAGATGTTGAAGTGTCCATGTTTCTGTGGCTTCACATGCTTCATCCTCACTTTGTACCACGGTGATAAACTGGCAGGATATGTTACCCACCTCTGTTGACTCTTTTAAGTTGATGCAGTCCCATCTGCAGAAATGCAAAATGACACAAAGTGGGGGAGGGAAGGAGCAAAATATAGGTCTGTGGCCTTCAACACATGCATGAAGCCTCCACCAGAGCCTGCCAGTGACACAGGTTATGTAGAATGCTTACATGGATGTACAAGAAATGCTATTTCTTCTGCATGGCTGGAAATCATACAGGGCCCCTGCTGCAGGTGGAGGAAGGAAACTGGTTGAGAATTTGGGCAGAGCAACCAGCAGGAAGGAAAAGTGGGATTGTGTGCCTACAGCTGCCAAGGAGCTGAAGATAGAAGGAGCCTTATGCAGGGGAGCATGGAGCAAAGGGAGGAAGAATGGTTGCAGCACAGTTGTTTATAGAATGATGAGAGTGGGTGAGTTGGTGGAGCCCTTGGAAAAAAGAGAATGGGGACACTTAGAACTAATAGGAGATTTAGAGCAGGGAGTTGACAGGGAGGTCTTTACAGAGAAGAGGCGGAAAGGTGGCCCACAAAAAACTTGCAAGAGAAAGAGGCAAGAAGTCTTGGCACCTGCAATAAACTCAGCCAGTTGAAATACACAACTCTGAAGTTTCTATGCCCTTTCTTCTACGAACACTGCCCCTGATAGTGTTAATACTCTGTGAATTGCTATGTCTTTGCGTTAAATGTTTTTGAAAGATACAGAGATATATTTCTGGACTGAATGTCAGAATCAGGGCCTTATATAACATTAACATGTTTATAACATGCATTGGGTTGCTCTTCTGTTCCTTGGCAAGGCTGGTTAGCTGACTTTAGGGCAGGCACATTTATTTTGGGATGTGTTTGCCTTTGAGGCAAGCAACTTATTTGAAAGAATTTTATATTTATAAATCCCACCTTAACAGAGTGTCAGCATGGACCCATGGCATGTAACGTCTTTACAAAAGCGGGGAGCAGGGAGTTGCATCGCTTAGCTTCTGTCATCGCTGAAGACAAAGAGGTACCTGAGAAGGCACTTGCTGGCCCCTGGCTCCATGCTGAGAGAACTCTTACTGCTATCCATTGGGGTAACACAGGGAACCTTAGAGCCTCTTACAAGGCTCTACATACAGTTGCCCGTGCTGCGTGGTTTGACTATCCTTCCAATTGCTGTCATTAGCACTGAAATTTCCAAACGCATGGTTGCTGCAGGAGTTTCTTTTTAAAAGAGTGTCTGAAAGAAGTTCAAATTTATAGTTTATAGACCTGATTCAGATCTGTTAAACTCTTGCAAATACGGAGTAAGGTTCATTTTGTTGTAGTAGCTGAAAAGGCAAGATTCTCAGCAATACAAAATTAGTACAGTTTCACGGAAGCCAATATATTTATTTCTGTTAATAACTCAGGCCTCTGAGGGTTTGGCTACTTTTCTTTAGTAATTACTGAAGATGGTAGGAGATGAGTAGAGAGTGTTCATACCACCCAAATTTAATCTCTTAGGCATCTCTCTGAAGCTGATTAAGAGTAATAGATTCCTCCAGAAGGTGGTTCAAAGCAGCTATATTAATTTTTTATGTATTTGTGGATAGTTAAATCAAGGTTGCTATGCAAAAGTATCTTGCATTGATTATGATTAGGGTTGCTGCTACAGTAGAGCAGAGCCCTGAGAAGTTATATGCAGGAAAGAGGAAACTTTGGCAAACAAGGACTAATATGAAAAGCCCAGGCTTAGTATATTCTGTTTATGTACATTTTTTGGTCTGCATTTGGCTCAATATGTGAGTCCCTGAGATAGGTGAAACAGAAGGTTGAAAGTAAATCAGTACTAATCATTTTGGTCTAATGCCACTTGGAATCTATCAGAAGCAGGAGTGGTATAGAAAGCAGCATTTGGTCAAGTTTAATTTTTCTCTGAAATATTTCTGTGAACTATGGTAAAAACAGATGGAATTTAAAATATACAAAGAGAAAGAAAATTACTTTTAAGTTTGATCACTTGGAATGGATATCAAAAGCACCAAGTCAAAAGCAATGTATTTGTACTTTTTCACTTCCATTATAGGTTTTCCTTTTCAGGGAACACATCTTCACCTGTAGAACAAATACACACTTAACGCACTTAATATTAAGAATAATAATGATTAATGCAGAATTTTAGAAAATGTTACTATGGAAGGAAGTCACAAGTGTCAGGTCTGTTGGCTGATGATTTTAGGGAGTATGTCTTTGAACATGGGAACTTAACACAATTGAAATGATTTGGGGAGAGAAGACTTCATAAGGGATGCTGTGTTGGTTGTGGGTGGCCATGCAGAATTCAGCTGTCCTCTTATTTTGCTTGAGACTTCTGTCCTCTCAACAACTTGCAGCTTGACCCATTTGTAACAGAGAGCAAAATCTGCCCCTTCCATACAGCGTCAGAGTTTTAGGATAAATTGTCAGATTATGCAGTATGTTATGTATATGTATGTGTGTATACACTAGCATTGTATTCAACTTTTTTTAGGGCAGGAGCATCTTATTCACAGGTGAATTTGAGTTGAATCAGATACTGTTCTTTAGTAATGCTCATTTGTGCCCAGAAATCTTCAGAATGCAGTTATTTCTATTTATTTACATTTTCAAAATGTAACTGCTAATTCTGAGACACCAGTAGTTTTTGCTGTCCTAAGTTTGCACAACTTAATTACAAATTGCAAACAACTTAAGAACAGTTTGATAAGTTAGACTAAGTAAGCTATTTTGAAATCCTAAATTCAGATTTACTATGGTGATCAAAGAAGATTATTTATGGTATATTTTCCTTTGGAGCTTTAATGTTTAGAATTTCCTCCAGTTTTACAGTTGTCCAGCAGTATAACAGCAAAGTTTTTCCAACTGCATTTTTTAAGAGAACACTTTTCCATGCAGTAAGAGCTCTTAGTTTGTATTTCTTGAGAATATGTATCTGAGAGACAGCATTAAATTCAACATTAAGTTAGTTTTATCATTAAATTATTTTGAGGTGTACAAGTTCAGAGTAATATGGTGAGACTAAGTTATTTCATCTATTACTATTGCTGTGGGTTGATAGATACAAAGAAAATGTATTATCAGGTACATAGATGTTTCTCAAATACAGCTTATTATTTACTGTGGTCTGTCCAAATAATAAAGGCTTTTGTGATAGTTCCATTGCATTTAGCATGCAAGACTATTCTTCCTATTTCTGTCTCAGTACCTCGACAGAGTAAAACCTAACAAATTTAGAATTGTGTTCAGGTGAATTGCAACTGTTCAGAGAAATTTCTGTAAAAACATACCCATAACACATGAAAAATATGGTACCTTTTTCAATGCTTTTGCACAAAGAGTAATTAACATGAGTTATAACAGAGCTATTTGAAAACAAACAAACAAACAAACAACCCCAACAATTAGATTTCAGTAAGACATTAAAAGGACAAACTACTCTTTGGAGAAGTCACAGGTATGTATTATAAATGTATTTCTTGTACATTGCACAACTTGTTTGTGACTCTTCATCTGGACAAAGTAAGTGCATGTATTTGTTTGCAAGGTTGGAGTCTAAAGCTGTGGTTTAACTGAAGAAGATGAAGCAGTAGATGAAGACATTATTTTGACTTTTGAAAAAGTAGTGACAGACAAAAAGGCATATGAGGCCAAGGGTTAATTAAAAGATTCCAACCATATCTACAAGTTGATCTGTGAAGAAGTTGAATGGATTCCCATGCATTTGTGTATTCACACCAAATAACTTTTTTACTGCTTATTCCTGGAAGGTGTGGATTTTATTTATTGTTTTGCCAAAAGCACGCACACCCAAGAGATAGATACTTCTGCTTGAATTAAAAAGTAACTTGGCTACCATCTCTTCTCGACACTTGAGTTTATCTGTATGGAAGCTGTACTCTTTGATGTTGCCCGTTGATGTTGCTCACCGATTTCAGTAAGACAAGACCAAGCTAAAAGCATTGGGCTCCCTCTGCTGGCTGCTGGTGTTGCTCTGAGCCCTTCTCCGGGACAGTCGGCAGGCGCTCTGGATTATAGAATTGAGAAGACACGGGTTGCAGCTTATTTTAAACAATTACACTTCGAGACAAAAATACAATCAAGTGGCTATTAAAATAGATTTAATCTAGCTTTTAAAATACAACAGCAATATGAAACTTGCATTTGAAATGCCCAGACACTCTGAAGTAATACTAGTTTTATGGTGAAAGAGCATTAGACAGACCAGAAAATAAAATACCAGGTGGAAACAAGTTTTTGCTTTCTGTGATTTCAGGTACTAAAAGAGATGGGGGAGTGGAGAAGTGAGGATGTAGTCTAACCAATCCTAGCTCCTGTGTAAAACCCAATGGAAAACTAGTGTTTCATCTCTCACTTCTTTTTAGCCATCCCCAGACTCTGGGGCATAATTTATTTCAAGATCCTTTGATTTCTTTTCAGATCTCAACTGGATAAGGCCTTGAGCAATCTGATCTGAAGTTGGTCCTTGAGCTGGAGGTTGAACGAGATAACCTCTGTAAGTCCTTCCAGCATACATTGTTCTATGTTTCTGTCCTAAATGTGAAAGAAAGGTTAAACTTATGAAAAAGAGTTTGTATAATATAGCTTTTAACCCCACGTTCATCTTGAAAGGTCTTTTATATTCCAAGGTAGAAAATGGCATTCTACCTGTGTAAAGAGAGGGGCCTGGATCTACTTTCTGCATTTTCACCCTTCACATACCAGCAGGCCTTTGCAAGAGGAGAGGTGTAATACTGGTGCGAGAGTACAAGGCTGCAGATTCGGGAGCTCCTCAGGCATTAAGGAAAATGGCTGCATGTCCCCTGTACCAACTAATAGCTATTAATAAAGCTGCGGAAAACCACATACAGCTCATTTCAAAAGGAATCCTGGACACTATCTCTTAGACTGAGGGCTCGGGTGGTAGTCTCTGACATGCCTGTATGACAAGGGAAGGCTGCACAGGCTACATGAAAGTAAGGGAATGTTTTTAACACCCTTTCTGTGTTGTGACCAACAGTTACCACAGAGCTGCTTGACACAACCATTCACTGCATGGGAGAGAGAGTGGATGAATGTGAATTCTCCATCCTTCCCCAAAGTACTGAACAGCAGTACATAGGTTATATGAAAGAGAAGTTTACAGTGCCAGAGGAAAGCAGGGATATGTAAAATATTTACAAGAGAGAGGGGCTTCTTTAGAAAATGGTTCAGAGTAGAAGCCATAATCTAGGCATTCTTGATTTTTCCTGCAGTACAGCTTATCTCCGTCTATCAACAATGAAAGTAGCCTAGCAAGTCTGGTCTTTGAAGGCTAAACTTAGCCTTTGTGAATACTTCCTTCCCTTTCCTCACTCCAGTGTCCAGCGTGATTTTCTGAGTTCTTTAGGCCATGGATGGATATGGAGGTTTTTTTTCATCTGACGAGGTTGAATTATGTATGAAAAAGTGGTGAGATCAGCTTGCCGCAACAGATTCCCATCATCCTGCTATGAACATGTCAGATGAAAGGTTTGTTTGGGCCTGTGTTGTGATTTCAGTTAAGGGTAACTGTCAAAAAAAGGACTATGCTTTTTCTACTACTAATCTTCTGGAAAACTGCATTTACATACATGATACCAGAATTATTATGAGACATATTTCAAGATGGGCTTTTTTTTTTTTTAATTTACTGAAGCCCACTATACAAAGGGCAATTCTGAAGGAACAGTCTGAAATTTTTAAGAAACAGGGTGACCAACTCAGTCACACGTTAGCAGTAATGAACCCAGCTACAGTGTAAGCAGATACAAGGAGAAAGGTTAAAAAACACCCTGGTAGTTCTATGATGATAGTCCTGATGAGGACACTGTGTCCTCAATTAGTCCTCCCTGGTCAAAATACCCTTGACTTACTAGACAGTTTTTCAGGAAATAGAAAAAAATCATGATCAGAAGCTACAGAGATAACCTGGAGAAGCCTAGTGATTCTTTTTACAAGTTGCCCCTCTATTTTACCAGCAGGAACTGGAATTGAAAATATCATTGGCAAAACTGGCTTTGAAGTCGGTGTATGTTTAACAGGTTGGTTTGTTCAGTAATGCTTGCTGAAAATGCTGAACCTACAATGTAGTCCGAGGGATTAATGGTAGTACTGGCATGTGCCCCTAATCGAGCCTATCAATCAGAAGAGTGAAGGAAGGTGTGTAGCTGATATTGCCGTTCTTCCCAGATGTTATTGGAACACCTGTCTCAATCGTTCTTAGATTTGCTTTGTAGCATGATGTACATTTACTTAAAATAATTTTAGTTATGACAACACATCTGTAACTTTTTTATCCTTTTGATACTTAAATGGGCATGACAGTAGTAGTACATAGAAACAGGACAATCTTCCTTCAGGTTTGTGAGCCATCTGCATCTTCAGTGTTTCAGCAGCCACCCAGACGTTGCCAGGACAACAGAATGCAGATATAGTTAGACTTTGCATTATACATATATAGATTTAATAAACGAGATTTTTAGAACTCAATGGTTTTATGTGATTACTTTGGAAGCGCCCCATACAAATAGCATTTATTAGATACCTGTGCACATTTCACTTGCATTCAACCCATTAAGGCACTGTCAGTAGACACCATTTACCACTCCGAACTCTATGTAGGCAAATGAATGGAGCAAAAAACCTGCTTTGAAAGCATCCTCACATTAGGAATTCTCTGTCCTTTATACCTGGCTTTGAGACATATAACAGACAATATTGGGATTTGAGGGGTGAGGTTTCAAGACTTGGGTTTTCTGTCACAAAAAAAAATCTATTGATTGAGCTAGGATGTAGTTATGAATGGTAGAGGGGTAAGCTCGCATTGAGCCAAATGTAAGTTCAGGGACTCATTCCTTTCCACAGTTATCTTAACTCTATAGTTGTAGGGGCCAATCTTTCAGTTCATGCTCTATTTTGCTAGTTTTAATTTAAGTCAGTGGAAATTTTCATTCACAGGGGCTATATCATGACTCAGAACAAGGGTGTTTACATGCCTCTGTGTAACTGTATTGATATACCTGAGCTGGCTTTGAGAGAGCGGATACATCTTTCAGGACAAATGCAAAGCTGAGCTAGCTCAGGTCGTGTGAATAGCCAAGTGGCTGCATTAGATAGTACTGCACAGCACAGATGCACTTGAAGAATCAAGGCCATTGTTAACTAGAAATTGCTTTCTGAAACCAAAAAAGGGGCACGGCTTTAGCCATTGGATTTATTAGGCTTTTTATTTTCTAGCACATTTTCAATATACTGGAGAACAGATTATGCTGTTGATAATGAATGCCAGGATTTTCAAGAAGTGATGTAAAAATATGAATACGATTACCCTACTCTAATTTCTATCTGAGTTTTAGCCTATTTGATCCTGTCACAAAATGCAAGAGAAGAAAGTCTTCCATATGCTGCCTACAAAATCCTGGGAGAAGCATGCACAGTTCATTAAAATACAGTGTATATTCTATGAAGTCTATTTTTTTTTTCTAATTTCATTTTATGTTAGGTGTATCTGCTTTACAAGCATAAATTCTTTAAAAATAGTTTCTTCTGCACATTATGTTTGTCTGCTGTAACAATAACATGGGAGGAATGTACTGAATCCCAGGCTGTAGCTTGCGCCTTTACAGTCATCAAGTAGGTGTTCCAATTCATGAATAATAGGTTTTATGGAAGCGGGCGGGTGAACCAACACCACTGGCTTGCCTCAGTAACTTCAAAGGGAAACTTTTTTTTCAGAAGAGATGGAAAGATTACATTTGGAGGTTGAAAGGGTGCACTGCACCCTTTTAGCCAGGACAAGGAGAATCAGCTAGCATCTGAGAGATCTCTTCGTCAAATTATTTAAATAGAAATAAAAAAAAAAGTTCTTTAAGTTGTAAGTAGCATGGATAAAGTTACTTATAGGCAAAGTGGCTTTATTATTGTTTCCAGATGTAAATTTTGAAATGCAGAAAGGGCAGTTAGTATTTGGGTCCACTAAAAGCGATATAATTCAGGACTCATTCAGCCTCATAGACTCTCTCTTGGATGAGAAAGGGAAGACAGGAATGAAAACCTAGTGCAGTTGAAGGCACTAGACATGGATAGAGCCATAATGTGGAGCTTGGGTAGGATATGTTACTTGAAAAGCAGCATCTGGACACATACACACACTAGCACAAATAATTGACAGTTTTGTTCTATGGCCAAAAAGAAATTGGAAAAAAAAATTCTCTCAATCTGGCTTTTTTTTCTTGCAGCATCAAAACTAACATACAGATAGCCATTTTCAAAGGAGGCAAAGGGAGACAAGCTTCCCATTTCCCACTGAAATTCAGAGACTACTCCTCACCGTGTAGGCAACTCTGAGGACAGTTACTGTGAATAAAGTGAAGGTGCCCACTAAAAATGATACATTTTTCCTCCTGTTGTTTGCTTCCACTGTGTGCTGAGCTTTGCCAGCTTACTCTGCTGTCTAGGGATGGGTGTAGTCCCTAGACGGTAGTTCTCATGTAACCCAGAGGGCCATAGGACTCATGGTCTATAGTTATGGGCTCCTTCAGGGTTCATGAAGGCGCTCAAGCTCAGGATAAGGAACCCTGAAGCACAAAATCAAACAGAAGGCAAGCCAGTGCAGGTCCAAATACAAACTGAGGCACCACCAGGCAGGCCTTCGTAAGCAGCCTGCAGCCTGTCCTTCAACAGACATGTGTGAGCAGCAGGCAGGCAGGAGCTGGAGCATATAGTGCTTACAGCTCTTCCAAAGGTGGCATAGCCCTCGCCAGTATGTTTTAGCTGCTTCTCTTTTTCTGGAGAGCCAACAAATTTAGTAATAGTCATTTGTTTTACTGTCAGTCTTGCACAATAGCATTTCTAATGGAGCTCCAGCTGTGGACCATCTTTTACTGGTGATGCTGATGAGTATAAACTTGAGAAAACCTATCTTGACTTTTACATTTCAGGCCTAGTTTGGAGGGTTGGCATTTACAAAAGGAAGCACAAGCATATTTTAACTTGTAAACTGAATAAAATTGATACAAAATCTATGAGGTCACTGGGAAATAAAAATACTGAAAGACCACAGTTTTATGGAGGAGTATTTTAGTACACAATGCATAGTGAGATAGGTTTTATTCTGTGAATTCCCTCTGGACACTGACTGTTGATATCTTTCTCCCTAAGGAATATATAAGACCCAATTCTTCTGTGACTGTACACTCACAATTGCTGTAAGTTTCAAGGGGGTGCCACATGTGGAACTGAGTAACTCAAACTATAGGACCCTTGTAAAAAGATCTCTACTGAAGTGTTCCAGCTTTTCAAGTTTGTCCCTTGTTTCTGCACATAAATTTCTATGAAGGCAGATTTCTTCTGTAAACGGATGCAGCCAAATGTGTAGGCAATGCATATACATTACTTAACCAAAATAAAATTTTCATGAGTAGAATTTATTTTGGCTTTTCTTATCCTGACAGTGTTACTGTTTTGAAAATATTTAACCAAAAAGCACAAACTGCACTTCACATAAAACCCTCAGGAAGTGCAATAATACACCACAGGAGAAGAAAATAAAAATCATCAATTAATAATTCATAGCATTTCAGTAGCTATAGTAATATTTGCTACTAAATTAATAGAACAAACAACTTTACAAAAAGCATAACAAAAAGATTATACTAGCACTGGCCCTCCTGAAATCATTCTTTCTTGGATGACCTTCAGTGTGGGATTTTCACAAAGCAAGCCAGAGGTCATGACATATCTGACTCCATCCTTTTGCTGTTTGTTTTATGCAGCTATCTACAGAAATCTTTCTGTCCTGGTTTTGGCTGGGATGGAGTTAATTTACTTCCTTGTAGTTGGTATAGTGCTATGTTTTGGATTTAGTGTGAGAATAATGTTGATAACACACTGATGTTTTGGTTGTTGCTAAGTAGTGTTTACGCTAGCCAAGGACTTTTTAGCTTCCCATGCTCTGCCAGGTGCACAAGAAGCTGGGAGGGAGCATAGCCAGGACAGCTGACCCAACTGGCCAATGGGGTATTCCATACTGTATGATGTCATGCTCAGTATATAAAGCTGGGGGAAGAAGAAGGAAGGGGGATGTTTGGAGTGATGGCGTATGTCTTCCCAAGTAACCGTTACGCGTGATGGAGCCCTGCTCTCCTGGGGATGGCTGAACACCTGCCTGCCGATGGGAAGTAGTGAATGAGGCCCTTGTTTTGCTTTGCTTGCATGTGCGGCTTTTGCTTTACCTATTAAACTGTCTTTATCTCAACCCACGAGTTTTTTCACTTTTATCCTTCTGATTCTCTCCCCTATCCCATTGTGGGGGGAGTGAGCGAGCGGCTGTGTGGTGCTTAGTTGCTGGCTGGGGTTAAACCACCACAATTTCATTTCTTAATAAAAATATGATTCTACTGTTAACATAAATCCCACTGAAGTTGGTGGAAAGGTTCACACAGGCAATAAGACCTCACTGCTCCCTCAGTCACCCAAATATCTGTTTTCTCGAAATAAAGCTATGTTTGAGGATGCAGTTGCAGCACTTGCTGGTGCAAAAGTTAGGCTCATAAAATATATGGCTATCAGGCTTCACCTTATGAAAATCTGGCCTACAATGCAAAGGGATAGGGAAACTTGAAGGCACTTAATACTCTTCTGATTTAAAGATGACCATGCATAACTCATTTGTGGCTTTACTTCAATCGACACCCTGCACTTTTGTGCATAAAGTCATCCAAGAGTCACAACTAAAAGGGGCATATTCTAGGGGGCCACAATTCCTTTGACACCTCTTTAAAATTAAATTATAAATATAAATCGCAACTGAAAGAATCTGGTAAACCTGATGCAAAAATATCTAGACTGCTGCACTCTACTAAGTACCTTCAGATGGCAATAGGCATTTCTGGAATTAAATCTTTCTAAACTAAGCTATATTGCATTACCACCACTTAGCTCCCTAGGCTGCAGCTGAAGATTGCTGAAACTGCATTGCAATGAGGTACCTAATTCCTGAAGAAGCAGCCATAAAAGCTATTTTCCACTATTACCTACTTCTGATGCTGCCTAAAATTCCTTCAGTGTGACCCTGATTGCCCTTGAAGTTGCCCCCAGGCCCATGCAGAAATGCCCCCAGGGTGGGTAAGAGGGCCCTCCTCTCCCACCTGAGTTCTGCTGGGTTGCAGGGGTTTGGAATGCCTCCCCCATCCAAAGCCAACCTCGTCTTTGCACTCAGCAGTCAGGCCCTGACCACTCGCCTTCTAGAGCAATGCCAGTGCTACTGTCCCATTTGCATCACAGTATTCAGCCAGGAAGTGAGAAGGAGGAACTCCAGGCGCTCTGGCGTCACTGGCTGTCACTTCCCCTGAGAGTGCGGCAGCTCCAACTGCAGCGCATGCCGAGGAGAGAGTCCTGTTGTGAAACCCGGATCACTGTGCTGCTGGGAACACAAGAGGCTGCGGTCAAAAGGAAACCGTAAAGTCTGACTTTGCAGCTTACCAAGTCAGGGAGACCAGGGCTCCTGGATCGGGAAAGCACACACCTATGCCTGTTTGTGCTAGCTACAGATCTAGCTGTGTCTGATGGAGGCAGAAAATTACCAAATCGTATGAGAGTTGTGTACCCTTTGTTGGGGAAAGTGCAGGTACCCTACAAGCAGAAATGTTTAGTAAGGGAAATAAGAATACTTCTGTACAATACACTTTAAAATATTCAGTTAATTCAAATACTGTTTGGATTTAAGAGAACAAGTAGGCTACAAGGCTGGTTGTATATAGACAGGGTTTCCTTCTAGAGTCATACTATATTGCATGTAAATTAACTTCATTGTTTCATACAATTTAAAACAATTTTCCTTCCTGTGAAAACATTCAAGATTCTGATGATTCTGTCCATCCCTTGTCAGGGCAATATGTTGAAATTTCAGAATGGTTGTGAACTTAAGTATTGCTTTGACGTGAATTGTTCTTTTTGATTGTTTCTAAATATATAATTCCATTTTAAGGTGTATTATTTCAGGTATTACTGCCTTACATTTTGAGATTAAAGCTTTGAAAGGAAAATTGATCAAACAGAAAATTAGTTAGAAAATGGTCTAAATAACTCTTCTCAATACTTTTGAAATGTTCCCCTTTTTTTATTAGAAATTCAGTGCAGCTGGCTCATCTCCCCCAAACAATTTCAGTTTAAATCATTCTGTATCTTGTGGCAAAAGTAGATTTCTTAAAATTTTCCATTCAGCAGCATTCCCAATCCTGGAGGAGTAGGGACTCATTATTATTTCTTTCAATATGTGATGATGGATAGGCAGTCTCCTTTTTTACTTTTAAAGAGTTATCTGACGGTTAGAAACATAAACATAATACAATATCTTAAAACCTACAAATGCCTTAGTTATTTAATAGAAGAATGAAAACAAAAAATATCATTATGTTTTTTCCCAGCATTGAGACATGTAGTCACATTATAATGATTACATAGGATTTACACTGGTGCCATCACCCAAGTATTTTATCGTATGTATCAATATTAGTTTCCAAAGAGATTGATTTTTGGGTTCCCTTTTAGACATCAGAGGTCTGTTAGTGTCAGCTTTCTAACAGAAAATGTAAAGGAATTCACTAGGTGAAAAAAAGGCTTGTAATGAGATGAAACATGTTCAGTTTTAGGTTTGCAGAGAACGCTTCGAGCATTTTATATTTTACAAACATTGTTAAAATCCCATCTGGTGTTTGTGAAGTATTTTACTATCTCCTGCTGGGCCAGGCAGACATTGGTTTTCATGTCTGCATGTTTCCAAAATGCTAGGAAAATAATTGAATGGACCTGGACCAAGTGCAGCAGAATGATAGAATACCGTATTTCCATTCTTCCGCATTCAGGAATGGAGACGAATGTCCCTGATTCCACAAAAGACCCATCAGTTCTAATGGAACTTCTTGTGAAAAATGCAAAGGAGTAAATTTCTCTAAGTAGTTCAACATTCAACATCTTGCGCATGACAGATTTTTATGAGCAATAAATATATAATTTCTGTTTCAATTATATACTTCATTTTCAAGGGAATTCATTTAGAAAATATAAAAGCCAGATGAAAATGTGTTCCATTTTGATATACGCATTTTTTCCTTTATGCAGTTGACATTACTTATTAATTGGGTGTGAAAAAATAAATAAATACCAAACCAGAAATGCAAAGTCCTTCTAATTTTGTATTCCTGTAGCCAGCATCATGCATACCGATGACCCATTTTCTCTGAAGTCAATGAGAACAGACCCATTTCTGGTCTTCCACCGCATCTACAACTGGTATAGCTTTTAGTTATTTTAATTTGGTTACTGAAGCAATAAGAGGAGAAAAGAGAATCAGTTCAGAAGGGGGAAGGGTCAGTGGGTCTGCATTAGCTGTTGTTTGTAAGAGGGAGACAATTATCTAAAATGTCATGGCAGTGATGGCATAGCTACTGCATACAACTGCATTTTAATGGCTTAAGAAATATAAGTATTTCCAAACACATTTGTTGCATTGAAGATCCTAGAAAGCCTTTCCTATGTTCACTGATAATTCATGGAAAATGTAGATACATTGCCAAAACAAATTAAAAAATCTTAGAGGAATAGAAGTATAAAAATAGACTGATTGCTTTTTAAGATGCAGTGGTCATACCATTGGAATACCAGATGGAATTTTCCATAGACACTTTTGTGCCTTTTACCTGATAAATGGCTGGCATTATATCAGAAAACCTTTTCTGTGCGTGCTTTTGATTATGTATTTGCTATTTTCTTAAAGGACAGACTTTTGATGGGAGTGTAATTCTTGCTGCATTTGTTCATCCTTCGTTCCTCCATGTGTGATTTGCACACATCGGGCCCATCTTCCTGCCAGGGAAGGTGGGGAGCAGCTATACATGCAGACACACGTTTCATGTAAATGTCATGTGTGAGCAACCCAAGGGATTGATTGTGTGTGCAGATAGTCAACAGGCGCATCCCCACTTCCATACAGTCTTGGCTCTCGTGAAACACATTGTCCCTCTCATTCCAAGCCCTTGGTTCTCTGTCTTCGCTGGTATCATGTCCATTCTTGGAGCTGAAGAACAAAGTTGAGAATGTGAGGTCAACAGATCATCTGATGCGTATATAAAAACCATGGAAATTAGATTGCTCTCTGCTTCTCACTCTCTCTGACCAGTGTAAAAAACCACTGCCTTTGCTATTTAAAATGGTATTTTCAAATACTGATCTAAGTAAACATTGTTACAGCAATCTTAAACGTCATGATAACCAGTGTTCTGGATAAATGGCATTTATTTCTATTTGTGGCATTTTGCTGAGTCTGTATACACAGAGTTTGATAACAGCTTTATGCTTAGCAGCAAATGTGAACTGTTAACTCTCTGGGAAACAGGGCAGAGGGGTGGAGAAGCTCAGCCGAGCTAATTGCTGTCTCCTCCGTAAGGCAGATGTGCAATACAGGTATTTGTTCCGTGAAGATCTGAATGTATGATAAACTGGAACTGGAGGAGGACTTAGAGAAAGGTAAGAAGCTGAGGGGGAGTAGGAATTGCTAAACTCTGTAACAGCGAGGAGACAATTGCCTCTTCCAGCCCCTTTACCCTTTTTTAGGGGATATGGTGGTCAGTAGCGAGCTGGTGACCAGCTGTGGAGGTGGGGGGGGAGGGGAGATGGGAGAAAGGAGGCGAACTGCAGCTCTCCAGCAGGTGGGAATGATTATGGAAAGAATGACGACCTGTACTGTACAAGTTATTGATGGTAGTTCCTAGAGGAGTTGAGTTAATAAAGCTGCAGCCAAAATAAACCACATCCCTTACATCTTGTCTTTCTTCCTGCATGTCCGGAACAACACCATGAAAGTGTGTTGCCTCCCCTTCCCCCCATGCCTCCCCCAACACGCTGAAGTTTTTTTCTACTCTGTTCTACGCAGCTGTGTCATGGAAGGATTTAACTTTTGTTTTCTGTTAAAAGTACAAAAATATGAACATTGAGTAGATCCTGATTCTACTTTTCTAAAAGGAGGTATACACTCAAAGTGAGAAATGGAGTGGAAAGCAAACGAGCAGAAATACTACCTGCTTGATATAACAGTATGTTGGTTTTGTCTTTAGCATCTGTTCCTAGATCAGTGCTAAGCTGCACTTCTCTAGGCTGGGCAGAAACTACCGTGTTTGCACTGTAGTGCACGATCCATGAGGGGAGCGAACACCCAGCAATCAGGTGTTGGTCTTTTGAAGTGATTGTTCTTTTTAATAGTAAGGACTTGTAGAAAAGGAGTTGTTCTGAACAAGAATAATTGTAGAATGGAACTCATCGAAGGGTTGAATTCCTAGAATCCAAATTCTGGCCTTCTCAGTGGTTTCTGTTGATCTGGAGCTATTTCATTCTATTATGTCTTTATATATATTGTCCATTTTATAGACAAAGTCAGTTTCCAGGTATTTTCCACAACAAAAAGCACATGGCAACCCTGATCCTACATCACGTTTTTCCATTTGCTTTACAGCTCCAGTCTTAATTTTCATTATTTTCATCACTGATGCTAAATGGCATTCTTTGGTACAACTTGGGTTCCAAGCCTGTCAGTATGGAAGAACATTTGAACTAGTGGGGAATGAATGACTGGCTTCAACACCGTGTTTATTATTTAATAGCTTTGGCTTGCTACTTCCTTGAAAATCGGTTTGTCTGCTTCCAAGTCTATCATAGGAGCCACGTGTGCCAGAATACTGCTTTATGTAGACATCGAACCCTGATGCTATTGCCCTGGATATGATTCTTTGCACAATTATTTGTACAGTCCATCTAGGAACTGGCCCGTTACTGAAGTATCAAAGTTCTTCATGAGTATTTAAAAATAGAAATATCTGTAACAACAAAAGCTTCTCTTTTTTTCCTTTTTCTTTGTCCAGGGTGTAGGAAAAATATCTTCATTAGTTTATAGCTTGCCTGAATGGACATTTGTGTACCTGTGTATGTGATTGAATATGTCTGCATTTATACTGAGAACTCGTAGTGAAAGGTATATTGACTATACATTTATTTCTGAAGGTGGTGACACTGCTCATTCTCCTGTGAGTCCTACAATCAAGGTTGGTGTTTCTGAGAAAGGGGAGCTGTAGTATTGATGGGGAGGTCATCAGCCAGAAGTGGGGTTATGGTCCTGAAACTAGGTGTGCTGATATAAAAGCTTGGGAGCAGCTCATTTGGGTCAAACTATTGTTAAATGCACTTGAATGGAAGATAATATATATAGGTAGATTTATTAGATGATTAGAAAAGAATCTTCTTTTAAGCCCAGGAAGCAAGGAATTGAAAATTGAAAATTTAGAGTAATAGGCATGGGCTGCACAGCTGGTTACTAGCAAGTCAGGCATTTTGTGTGCAGTGGTTTGTTGCTATTTGGGTATCTGTTGTTATTGTAAAATCATTACATCTTCCTGTAACAGTACTTCTCACTCTTTTAAAAGCTGAGCTCACTTTCGAAATGAAATCGATCAATCAAACCCATTGCTTTTCCATGAGCTTTTAAAGTCAAACACCTTTATGTGACTGCAGAAATTTTGCAGCCTTGGTGATGATCTTGGATAAAGTTAAAATGAGGGTATTTGCTTCTGTTGACTGAATTCCAACATTAACTTAGACCTAATCATACTTAGCTCTAAGCATCTTGATCTCTATTTCCCAATGAGGGGTGGAAAATTTCCTTAAAATCCCTTTTGTTACCCTGGGTTTCACTTGGTTTGCAAACGTAAGAATCTATCCCTATAATTTTTTGAGGTGTTCTCCGATGTGAAAGCCTTTAGGGAGCGAATCACTCGACTGTGGGCATTTCATGTTCTATGAAGTATGATTGTATTACTAAAGCTTTAGATAGAAAATATTTTGAATTCGTTGAGGTACCATTTTTCCTAACAGCTACTGATGCTCAGTATGTAGGAAGTTTGGCTAGTGGATCCGATGACTGGGGATAAGTGAGTAGGCCAGATGTGAATCCTTGCCACCCTGCCCCAACCTCCATATTTTCTCAGGAAAGAATAAAAACACACAGTGTGGATGCATACCAATGAAGGGTCTGTTGCTGTCTGCACACAGCAAGATCTGCCCCAGCACTAATAACCACAGAAAAGACCAACATTCATTTCATCAATTGTTTTTAAGCAACTGGGTCAATGATATTTTTGACAATGTGAATGGTGAGCATTTAAATTGCTTTCACAAAAGCGGTTAACACATTGTACCACTAATTATATGATTACAGGGGAGCTATTTATCAATTTACTTTTACAGGAACTGTTTATTTTGGACTTAACTTTTGAGTTTTGCTGTAGTTTGAAACAGAGCCTCTCACAGAAGGAAGCTGTTAGTAGTGGCTAGTTTATAGAGTTTGGGGCCCAACAAAAATACCTCAGAATCATCCAAGGCCAGGCAAGAGGTTTTATGAAAGTCTCCTAATTCCACACATGAAACACGAGTTAAGTTTCAGTTAAAAAGCGACCAGATTTTTAATTTTTAAATATTCATCTTTCTTAAAATTCAGGTTTCAGCTCATGCAAGCAGAGATAACTGCTGACACATTGAAGAGGACAGGCAACCTTTGCTGTATCTGCCTTAGTTCACTTCCCTCCTCATACAGCAACCCTACTCTTTGGTTTTTAGCAGCTATAAGAAATAAAGATAGTCAACTTTGCTCATGCTTTCTGGCATGTACTGGCTTTGAGTGGAAAGATTTTGCTAGGGATAGAGCAGTAAACCAAGCTGCCTTTTTTTTAGAGCTATGTATAAGGGCTGTAATGTCTCTAGATCTCCTGGTAGGTCTGCTAGTGATGCCATAAGGAATTTTGCATGATAGGTGAAATATGAATGTTGCACCAAAAGTGAGCATGCACAGTGCTCAAGTGGAGCAAGAATGTGGAGCAATGAGGGTATTAGAGGGAACAGTGTGTACTAAACCCATAGCCAGAATGGCATTAACCAACACATGCTGGCCTTTTTGCAGGTTGATTCAGGATTATATGGAATGGACTGTTCTCAAACCTGGGAACTTATGCCCTGTGCTCCCTTTGGAGGAGTCTGCATATGCAGAATAAATGCAGGGCAGCATGCCCTGAGCTTTGCCTGCAGAAGCAAGTTGCTTTGGTTTAACTTAAATTTTTAAATAGATTTCAGTTAAACACCCTGTGAGGACGTGTTTCCCTTAGTTTAAGTATTAGATAGGCTCCTGACTAACTGACCTGAAATAGCAATGTTTGCAGTGCTTTTTATACGAGAAGCCTCACAAAGTACTGCAGACACTACAAAGTTGCGCCTAAAAAAGAAGAGCATAGAATTTATTCACAGACTGTTATTTAAAGAGTGTCTTTGAACACACTTGTACTTTCATAAGAGTTGAGCAACTCGTCTAGTTCAGACTCTTAGGACTAACCCTACTAAAGGCTGTTTAAAAATTAGCACCATGCCCCTAGACTGGATCCCACATCCTGTGCTAAGTGCTAGTGTTAGCTGTGCTGAGCATGGGGAGAAAGGATGAACCAAAAAAATCTGCAAGAGGCCTGTATAGGGGACTTTCTACAGAGGGCCAGAAGGACATCTTGATTCTCTGCTGAAGGAGCGAATCTGACTTACAGCTTCAAAAGGTGTGTGCTTCTAACTTTGGATGCCTGGTCTAGAATACTTTTCATGGGAGACCCTCGAAGTACCCTGTATTACTTTGAATACACATTTGCTGATAGTGCGACAGCCGTCTGCTTCTCTTAATAGACTGACAGCATGAGGACCAACAACCTGAGGATTTGGAAGAGCTGGGATCGCAACCATTGGCTTAAGGGGCAAATCTGGGTGCAGGCAAGTGGACTCTGAAGTGAACATTGCAGTCTTGGTCTCTTGAAGATCACATCAGGGACTTGGCCATAACACCTGAGGCTTCGAGTTCAGGCTGTGTGCTTCAGTTTCATTCTCCCAGAGTGCCGTGGTGGTGATGGTGCAGATCTGCATGTTGTTCCACATTGAGATGTGATGTGATGTGGCTGCGGCACTTACTGAAATTCAGGAGTCTCATGTAACCAAGGGCAGGAAATGCTCATTTCTCACTTCCCAAAAGATGCCTTTAAATTACACCTGCCCATACTATTGAAGTTGTGACACCATTCACAAAAGCACTCAAAATTAATTGATCCAGAAGGTCGAAGAAGAAACCTGTTTCTGTACCTCCTGTTTAGAACATGTACCTCACAGTGATGATTCTTGATTTTTGTCCCTATTCCAGCCTCAGGAGCAAACACCAGAACCCAGAATATCCCATTTGGTTGAAAAGTCGTCTGTATTGCTGCCATTCAGAAACATACTCTCTGCTGTAAGTTGCTGTATCGCAACTGATCTTTTTTGCATGATAGCCTCCATATTAGCCAACAGCTCCAGAGGTAGAATTTGAGTCCTCTCAAAATATGTCCTTAAGCTGCTGAATTGGCATTTCTCACTTCCTGGGTAAATGCTGTAAGATCTTCTGTAAAAAGGGGTGCTCCCACCTCTGGGTATTAAAAAAAAATAAACTTGATGGCTCACAACTGCTGCCTCTAGAAAGTCCGGTTCCATGAATATGTGTTAAATGTCTCTCTGAATGTTTGTTGCATTCAGTTACTTAGAGATTTTAAGCTGGTGGAACGTGTTTGTTCTGGATCCATATCTAGGCTGGCAATGGCAGAGAAAGCACTGAATCAAACAGATATATATATATAACTTCAAGATTAGGCAACAGCTGATGAGTCTTATTGGTATCCCAATTTTGGTCTCAGGGCCTCAGTTCCAACTTCGGTCCTGCTTTAAATGCCTGCATCCTTCCTGGATACAGCACTAAGGCTTTAGAGAATGCTAGTGCCTGTGTTCAGGTGTGCTTTTGCATGGAGCCCCTGAGGAAAAGATGATACTCTTTAGTCTTCTGCAGACTCCATACTAAGGCATGTGTTGTCTCTTTCTCACTTTTGAGTAAACAAAACTTATAGGTTCATGATGGTCTGTACGGATCTCAAATGTAACTTTTTTCTTCTTTCCCAGATACTCCAAACAAAGGGTTTAGGTGTTTTTGGTTTCTTCAGTATGATTTTGTTAAGGTCTCACTATTGCTTCTGTGAAGTAAGGTGTAAGTTAGTAAATTGTAACATAGGTGTTTCTGTGCATGTTAATTAGATTTTGCAAGGCTAATTAATCTAATCTCCAACACCACAAAATCCCCACTTCTTAGCACATACTAATCTGATATTCGTCGTGGGAATGAAATGGAAAGAAAGGGCAGTTGTTACAAAAATACACAGGGACTTTCTCCTGAAGAATGTTGACCTAGAAGCTGTGTACACATATTTCTTTTGTTAGAAGAAATGTTCTAAAAGGTGAATACAATAGTTCTATATTTTCTCAGGGGAAACTTCAAGTAACAATTATATTACTACTATTCAAAATTATATGGATATATATTAAAATGGAAAAAGTGTTACATTCAGTAACTTGCAAATACTATTCTTGCTTTTAAAGCTGCTTATAAATCTCTCCCTCCTTTCAAAACAGAGAACCTACAGTTAGTCTGTCAAAAGCATTAAAGCATTAAACAGCTATTATTGACCTTTTTGGTTGCTCTCAGATGCTAAACACTAGAAAACATGAAAGTAGCTAATTTGGGGTTTAGGAGCTTACACCTCAGATTCATTTTATAAAAATATTGCCCACAGAAAATAAAGAAGTAGATGTTGCCTGTTGGTAAATAGTCAATGAATAATTTCAGCCTGTAAAATACAAGTGGTAAGGGAACAGATATTGGAGGCATAGAAAAGACTGCAGATAGATAGGTGGCTTGTTTTTAGTCACTCATTCTGAGAGAGAAGCATGTCTGATATTTACGTTGTTTACCATCCATTCATTTCTAACCCAAAATTAAAATTCACTTAAATGTGGAGGTCAGTCTGTCAAGAGGATTCTTCAGATGGATATCCATAAAACCGTGTGCCAGAGAAGTCAGCTCTGATGCAGCTTTTCAGCAGCTCATGGGGGTGATCTAGGCAGATAGAAATCCTGTGACTGGCAATGCTTCTGCTGGAAGGCCTACCCAAATTGCAACACTGATGGCAGAGAAGCGGCTGTTGATAGTTGCTCTGCTCCTCACAGTCTGGCCAGTGGTGTTGACAGCAGCTGAGGGAATTGGATTCCCAGGCCCACAGCAGCATCTTGCCTCTTTTCTTCATTTTGAGGGAAGAAAAGGAAGAGTTAATTTTAGCCTAACATGCAAAACTTTTCTTTTTGTGTAGTGCACGAAGCACGAACTCAGTGGGAGGTCCACGAAACAGAGCCTGACTCTGCACCATTAGCATTCTGGTCATATTTTAGGACAACATAAGCAGACTTAGAGGTTTTCGAAATGTTGTTTTGCTCTCATCTAAATCTGCCCCACAGCTGAGTTCTGTGTAGAGAGTGGGTGTTGTCCTATGCCAAGGCTGGGGTATTTAGTTTCCCAGCTGTGTATTTTCTATTTAATTATCCTTTCTCCCCCTCCCCACCCTGATAGTCTTGAGAAATCAATGAGAAAAATTAAAGGCAATTAATTCAGTTCAAGATTTACATCTACCAAGTCATTCCCTAGCCTATGTTCATCTTTACAATTTGCTTTTTTTAAAATAAATACTATTACTAGTAGCTTGAAAAATTGTGGTTTTAGTGTCTGCTCATGAACAAAGTCATAGGAAGCTTCACTGACCTCCCCTTGCTTCATCTGCAGGGAGCAAAGAAGAGCTGTGCCTGTTATTTCCACCACCACAAGTTGAAACAGGCCGTGGTGTCTTCACAGCAGCCCGGCCATCTGCCCAGGTGAGTTCTGTATCATCTGGCAGAGTCAGGGTCCATAAGCAGACAAGGGCATGCTTTAAAGAAACTCTTGTAGTGGAAGCCACTTGTCCTCAACACAAATGATCCCTTCTGCAGGTTCTTTTAAAATAATGAATTATTTCTCATCTCTGTGGTGATGAAAGTTTTGTATTTTTCACTTTTCAGTTTCTGAATACTGAGGAAATATATCTCATTGACTGAATTGATTGATTGACTTAAGAAACTGAAATGGTTTTCTGCTGTTGTGATTAGAACACATGAAATAATGCACATCATAGTAACAGTTTATTTTGTTTAATTTTTTCTGCAGCCAACTTGAGCTAAGTTTTCAAGTTCCTTAGATTTTTTTTTTTTTCTTTCAGGCAAAACTATTGATGCAATTGGGTTTGCACTAAGCAGAAAATAAAATACTCAGAACTGTTTTGGGTTTATGCCCTCTAGAACCACAATTATGTCTCCAAATGAGAAACTGATTTTGAAACAAACCTCAGGTTTTAATAATTCTCAATGTTCCCTTCGGGTTCCCGTTCTGTGTAGGGAGTGTTGTAACTAATTTGCACCTCTCGGTTGAGGGCAGAAGTGCCTTAAATGTGGATTAGAAATGGATCTGGCTGCAAAGGCTGGCTCTGTACTTTCCTAAAGTTTGGGAGTGTTTAGATCCTGGAACTTGATTTTGGTCAGGCTTGTTCTTTGATATCCTCAGATGAAAGGCAGCCTATAAATGTGAAGAGCAAATTCTTCTGCCTTGGTTACACCAGTGTTACCGAATTAATGATAATGTGGTTGCATGCTGTAACAGGGTGGAAAATTTGGCCCAAAGTGTTTATTGTAAGTAGCAATAAGGAAAAGAAACCTATTGAAGAGAAGAAACACAAAACTGTAAATGGTCAGGCAGCAGGCCTCTTGCTAACTTTACTTGCCAAACTGATGATTTACTCCAACATTAACATTTTATACAACCAAGCCAAATTCACTGTATAAAACATTTTATTGCAACAACCCTGCCTCCCCTGCCCTTTGCCTTTTTCAAGAGATTGAAGGGCACATATAAACTGCTAAAAGAACTGAAATTGTTTAGTTATCTGTATTCAGTATCCCTCCAGGCTTATTTATTACATAAAGAGCAAAGAAAAACAGCTAAACATTTTAAGAGGTTAGAGAAGTTTTAATTGTGAAATATCCAAGGGCTTTATTGTAGACTTATGGGTCTGCACTACACATTTCTAATAGCAAACAATAGAAGTGAAAAATAAAAGGGTTTAATGCATTAGTTATGGGTTGGCAATGGACAGATATGTGGTGCTTATTCTCTGGCTGGCATGGCATGGCATCAGCATTGAGTCCCTGCTAAAACAAAAAAGCGGAAAGTCAAACAACAGTCATGTCAAATTAAACCTCTTTTTGTTTAATTTTTCAAAGTGATTCATTTAGCAGGTTGGCAGAGAGTCAAACTGATAGCTAACAATAGTTCATTTATTTAATGTCGCTTTCAGTACCCTGTAGTCACTCGACTGTATCAGAACTTATCTTCTGTAATTCTCTTTGAGCTGTGAAGATAGGGCAGGAAACAGGAGTAGGTCAGGTGTACACGAAGGCGCAGCTCACATGGTGGGGCAGTTTGTGCTTCATGAAGCATGGAATTGGGAAGGGATTTTCAAGAGCAGTAAAAGCTTACTTTTAATCTGAAAAGTGAATAAAACTGATATCACTATGTTCCATGTTTGCTGAGTCTCAACAATTCAAAAAATAAAAGAGCTCAGTTTATAGAGAAAAAAAAAGTGTTGTGTAAACTGCCAATGCTACAAATACCCTGTGAGAGCAAATAATGAAAATGAGATCTTTCCTGACTACATTTTCTCACCAGTTTTAAAAGTTTGTGGAGGGTAAGTTAGTCTCTTGGTGATTTCCATGTAATTCTATTTTCTTCAATAGGGTTGAAAAAAATAAGTCTGATTAGAATTAGCAAACAACTCTGCAGTTTTGCAGAAATATGAGTAAATCTAGTCATAAGCACTTTTTAGTAATGGTTCTATGAGAATTATAGAAATAAAGTTAAGCAAAGGTTATTATGTCAATAAAGTCAGTAGATACAAACCTAATAATCAGAGAGGAAGCAGATCAGTGGAGTAAGAAGATAATATTTACAGTAAGTGTGAGTGTTGATAGCAAAGTTTTTTCTGTTCCATTTAATAGAATTTTGTGTGACTGTGGCACAGTGTTTGATCAAGGAGCTCTGGCATAGGTTGTTCACCCAATGAAAACAAGTGTAGTGTATGACAGTTCTCTGGCATTTTAAAATTGTATATCATGCATTATAACTGCATCAGAAACACTACAATAAGTGGGAAAATATGAGCCGCCTACACATGGAAGACGTCTGTTTAAATCCCATGTATAATTTTTGTTTGTTTGTTATAAAGGGCTGGATAATTTTGAACTTCAGTTTCAGTTTTTACATTTTTCATCTAAACTTTTCCATATATTCGTGCTCAGACAAGGTGATCTGTGATAAAACATTTTTATACGTAAGAACCATGGATTGTATATTAAAGAAATCTTTCTTTATTCAGCTGTGGTGAGGATTATATATGCTTGCAAGGGACAAGTTTTCTCAAAAGCCAAGTAGCCATTTCACCTCTGTTCCTGTAAACATGGTCTGTCTATGCCAAAAGCTCTTGTGCCTATGATTCACTTCTGGTTTTATGCAGATCTTCTATCAAGGAAAGTTATTTTAGAATAATTTTCAAATGTTGATTTTCTTCAAGAAGTATAGTTACCTGTGATTCAACTTATATTTATGAAAATATAATCATTCTGGTAGAATAAAAACATTTTTTTCATAAAATGTGTATAGCTGTTGCTAAGTAGAAGGATTCTATCAAAAAAAGTCGGGAGAAAGAGCATTGGTCCATCATCCCTGGTTCTCTGGGGCTATCTTTATGTGATCCTTGTGTTAAAACCTGTAATTTTTCCTCTCTGAATTGCATTTAACATATCATTTTTATTATTCCTTGTGTTACTGCATCTTTAATGTGTTGGGGAAGGTTTGTGTTCTCTGACATCCTAGTGAGCCAAACCAATGAGGATTTTTGGTAAGTATGGGTCTCTAGTCAGTCAAATCAATTTGATCAATCTGATCAAAAGGAATCCTTCAGCTTAACAAGGTAAAGAAACAATCTATTCTCAAGAAAAACTTACATTATAGAAACAATACAATGTCCGTAAGAAATATTCTGCTTATGGTGTGTATTTTCTGGTGGTTTTTAGAGTGAAATGAAATATAATGGAGAAAAACAGATCTTAAATGTGTCTTACTCACCACACTATGGTGAATGTATCATGAGTACTCTGGTGAGCGTGCCAGAAAGGCTACTGGTATTGAGAATATACCCATTATGATGAGGATCAAGAACTACTCTGCTATAATAGATGCCCACACTGCGGAGGACTTTAAAATAGAAAAACATTTAAGAAATGTAAAATCAATACAGCATTGGTTAGGGTTAACATAAAGGCAATGTAAAAACCAAAACAAGCTTAATTTTGTTGTTATTTATTAACAGTGTTATTTATATTGCACCAGCAGTGATGTAGATGTTTTATAGGTAGATATATAAATACCATTTTCTCCCAAAATTTAAATCTAAATGCCTGTGTACAGAAAAAGCAAAACCACAGGAAGGGAGGTGCCAGGATTGTTCATGCCAATGCAAAAATGTCCTACTATGTGTGGTGCTGGTGGTGTTGGCATGGGGCTTACAGGACATTTTATACTGTTGAAATGTGTACTTTGAAAATATAACCCAAAGGGTAAAATCCAGTCATGAAATTGAGTTTTGCCTTTGACGTCAAAAGGGCCATGGTTTCACTCAGGTAGGTAGTTCTGTCAAAGTACAGAAAAACATATGCCTGGGGAGAGTATTAGTCAATAAATGAGAGGCAAGTAGTAAAATTTTATAGTTAATTTTCTTGAAAGCCCTTTTAGTTCTGGAAAAAAACAGGACTCAGTATCAAGGTTATGCTTAAAAGTTACGGCCTAAAAAATGTGTTTCACCTTCCACAGTCAAAAAGTGGAGAAAGTTTGGCCAGCTTTTGGGCTGAAATCACTTTGTTTATATGAAAGGCAGAGAAAGATCATATTAAGGGATCACACTAAGAGATCACATTAAGAGACAGGAATTTTAGTACAAAACTTATATGAGTTTTGGGTTCCACAGACTTCACACATAAGCATGCAAAGGTGACAAAAGAGAGCAATGGCTGAAAGGAGGCAGCTTCTAGGCTGGAGTATGGGTTGCGCACACACCTCTTTATTCAGTGCAGTGTGATACTTCCTGGACACTGCTGGGGTCAAAACATTTAGAAAACTGAATGTAAGTCAACCATCTCCCTAACGACCTGAGTTTTTTTCATATTTCCCACAGTTTTAAATAAAAGTGCAAGGAATCACTTGTTTCCCCACTCTTACTTGCAGAAAAGAAAATATAATTGCTTACTCAAATAATCTGGCTCATTGCTTATACTAGAGAAAGAAACATGGGCGGGAATACGTCATTATTACAGACTTCTATTTGCAGAAGTATTTTAGGAAACATCGTTCTGAAGATAGAGTTAAATCTCTATGCTGTTAGGGTACACACATTTCTTCACCAACAATTTCTGACACAACTGGAGTGCACTAGAAAGGCCATTAGCTTTTAAGTAGTTGGGGCAGTCTGTATTTAAGGAAGACATTATAGAAAATAAGCCTAGACTGGGCAATTGGAAGTTCAGTTAGAAAGACACAGAGATTCAGACCTGTAAGTGCATTTAGGATTTCAAAAGGCCAGAGTTTGCTAAGTTATGGGTACAGGTACGTGCCTTTGATGAATAGCAACAGCTTTACAAGTGACCACCTGTCAGCTGAGGCACAGAAATCTGTAAACACACCTCAATCATGAAAAAATGCCTTTGATGAATAGCAACAGCTTTACAAATGACCACCTGTCAGCTGAGGCACAGAAATTATCTGTAAACACACCTCAATCATGAAAAAACATATTAGCTCAAACCTCACTGAAAGTAATCAGCTGCCTTGCATTTAACCACTGGATGGGCATAGATGGCCACAGAGAAGCAGCTGACAAACTATAGATTAAGATGATGATTACTCTGTAGTGATTCATCACTGTGTTGATGCACTAAACACAAGGATAGAGATACCTAGGGACCAAGACAGGAGCTAAAGACCTAAAATAAGTAGCTGAATGGTAAAGAGGTAAAAGAAACCATATCTACTGACACAAAAGGAAAGAATAATTTGTTCTGCTTTTCAGTAAGTTGACTAATACTAGCTACAGGAGAAAAATGAAGTATAAATGGGAATGAAATAATGGAAAGAACTATAATAGAAGTAAAAACAAAATTACAGGTGATTTTACTAAAAGGGTAACAGATTCAACAGTGGCCATCCTCTTTCAGAATTTGCACCAAAATACAAGTCTAATATCAACTATTTTAAATCAAGCCTACTGAGTTAGTGATAGTACTAAATTTGGAGACAAGGGTTTTGCATGTGTTTGTGTAAGGAGAGGAGACTGCTGTATGTAACTGCAGACTTGTGAGTTTCGCTCAGTAGTACATCTAGTTTTAAAACAGGTTTTGAAGGGAAAGACCATTAAAGCTACAGATGAAAGGGAAGTGGAATATTGGTTTACCAAAGCAGAGTATGCCAAACTAACTTGATCTGTTCTTTGGGTTTTTTTCCCCTTTTTTTCTTTTCTTTTCTTTTAAATACCATGACTTCATTTTCTAGAGAAAGGAAATGAAGGGGGTATATTCTGCTTGTCCTTCTACAATGCACTCATTATGCTGCTGAAAAAAAACCTACTTACTTGCTTGGAGAAAGTGGAATTTAAAAGCGCAACTGTGAGATGACCATGGTAGATGATTTAGGGCAATAGTGAAAAAGGAACCATTAGGCTGGGGGGTAGGTAGTTAGGACTGATCTTTAAGAAGCTGTTAGGACAAATCTTTTCATTCACGGTCTTAAAAGAAGTGGGATTGAAACTTCTTGATAGTACAGTATTGGGAAACTTAGATAGCTGAGAAGAGGCTCAGTATAGCCGATGAAAAGAGCTGCATCGCCTTGAGGACTGGGGAGCTAGACATGAGATTCAGCAGTAAGAACTGGAAAGCATTGCAGAAAGGTACAACAGAGAAAATATAAAATCTTGTTACGAGCTGAGAACTCATCAGCTGGAAACAGAGATTATGAGAGGCCTGATTTCTGTCTATCAATATACTAGATGGCTAGAAAACTCCATTCGCTGTTTTAAATATGACCTTTGGGTCTTATTATGCCTTCCTGTGCTGTGCTAAAAATCAATTTGTTATCAAAAATCTCTTCCCCACATGGCTACTTGTAGAACATGATCCAGTCACTTTCTTCATTAACTAAATGAATAGAGCTTCTGTCACCTCTCTCGCTACAAAAGAATTATTCCCAGACCACTAGCTATTCTTGTAGTTGCTTTCTGAGTCCCTGCCATCAAGATCCCTTTACAAGTGCAGACAGCCATGCATTTCAGCAATGATCTCATTAATACCATATTACTAAGAAATTACCACTCCTTACACTGTTACACATCCATCTATTCAAGGATTATATTCTCTGTCTATACCATATTGGAAACAGACGTTAGTTAATAATCAAGATTTTGACAAGTTTTCCAGTGATGCTGTGGTTTAGGATAGTATCCCCATTCTTCTGAATTTGACTTACTGTCTTCATTCCTAGGTATCTCTATCCTTGTGTTTAGCCATATTAAACAACTCTTATCTTTATCAAGCAATAAAGATCAGCCTGTATAGGTGGTTTGACCCTACATTTACACACTATTCCCGTAATAAGTGGAAGGTTATCTGCAAGTAGATGTGATAAATAAAATACTGCCTTAAATACAGAGGGATTTTTATTGGCTTTGTTAGAAAATGACCCTAACAGTGACAATGTGAGGATCCTTGTTTACAGAGCTTCTTTTTTTTTTTTAGATCTATCAGTTAAATAAGAAATTGTTGATATCTTTATGTACCAATTAACAATATACATTTATCAAAGTCTTTTGTGTGTGTGTATATATATATATGGAGGACATATATGGCTATGTCTTTATGTATTTTATGCATACATAATTAAATTATATATTTAAATTAAAAATCAGTATTGATGTGTGTAAGCCTTCATACAGTTACCCCCATTATAGAGCTCCAAGATTAGGAGAATTTGATCTTGTTTATTAGTAAATTCCTAGTACTATGAATGATAAACCTTAATAATAAAATTATTTAGTAGGTCCTTAACAAATAAGTACTGTAAGTTAATTCTATGTGAATTGAAAAAAATATAGTAAGTCACTATGAGCTGATGTTAAGACCAGAATAGCAAGAAACATATGCCATGTAAAAACAGAAATCTTGCCTTCAAAATTAAATCCTATATACTTAACACCACTGTAAAAACTGTTTTACTGTATGGCACTGCAACCTGAAGACATATCAAGCTGCTGCTATCTGAACTCCGCTTCTTTATAAACTGTAGCTGTAGGCTAGCTCTGTATAGGCAGGCACACCTAAACCAGTGGCCAAAAAATAATCACAAATGATAGGCTCTAGAGACAGATGAAATGGAAAATGAGAGGAAGCCAAAATGTAATTAACAGCATAACAAGGCAAGCATTGGCTTGGAATACCTTTCGCCACACGGCCTGAAGTACCCCAGAAATGTAGATACCTTTGCTGTTTGCTGCTCCAAAGGGGAATGGAAGTGAGCTGAGCCAGATAGCAGTGGTAGAGCTGTTGAGAGTTTACAGGCCTTCTTGCTGGTAGAGGAAACAAGGTGATTTTCTCTGCCCAGATGTTTTCCACTGCCCCAACTCCTCCCGAGGATACAGAGAAGGTAAACAGTAAGGCTGGAGCTGTCCTACCACTCCCTGGAACTGGTGCCATATACAGCAACCTGCTTGATCTGTGCCTAAAACCAATGTTTTTCCTAGGCAAGCAGCATCATCTCAAACAAAAGACACCATAGGTTACACAAAACAGGGGAAATAATAACCATTAAAAGGGCATCTGGAGAAAAAAGACTGTCATGTGGAAGTCAGAAATGAAGGGCTTATGTTTCACGCTGGACAAGGAGGCACAGCTATTTAACCAGCTTACTGTCAGCCAAATGCCATGTATTGTCTGTGTCCGTGGTTCAGCATCTTTACATTTCTCTCTAATACGTTGCTTCCTATCACTATGAATAACAGTGACAAGGTTAGACAAATAAAAGATGGTATTGTTTTGGACACCAAACTGGAGCTATAGGACATGACATGGGTAGAAATGTAATGCATGATTGAGGGACTCATTATGTCTTATTCCAGGCAACAGATTCTGGAAAAACAATACAACCTTCCCGTGCAGTTAAAATGGGGAACAGTCAGAACAAAGACTTAACTTCAGAATAACAGTTTTACTGGCATTATGCACTGTGAGAGTTATATGTTAGTCAGAAAATTCAAAAACTGGCTGTGCTTTTGAGCTGGTGTCCAAAAAGTACTTTGGAAATAATTTTCCATGTTAAATATAAAATTACTAAGCAGTTTATTACTGTCAAAGTCATTCAACACAGACATCCTTGACTCTAATGCAAATCTCCTGAGGGTTGTATTTATGGCAAAATACACGTGAAGCATTAATTTCTGAGCATCCCTGTAAGCCATCTGCAGCAGGAGCACTTCATGGAACTTTGCACTGCGCGTTGCTTTCCTACCCTCTCGATGATTTCTTTTATGTCGTTATGGCTCAGTGGCTGTTAGGTGAGGGAACTGGATACAATGCTGTTACTCTAATAAGACTATGGTCATCAGTCAGTGGAAATTGCCTTGCTTGTCTTGCACTGCTTTGTTCATCTTCCTGTTTGAGCTTGTAAATCTTTTCTGTCAGCCTCTGTATTCCATCTTCCCATGCACTTTAAAAGTTGAGGTTGGGATGGGGATTACTATCTCCAAAACTCCCTGGGTATACAAAGCTTTCTCTTTTTTTTTCCTTTCAAAAAGACCACATTTTGCTAAGAAAACATTGTGATAAATTCTTTGTATTTGGCTAAATTCTGCTGTTCTTACTGAGGATAATCTGCACTAATGATGATAAAATCTCACCCACTTTAAGATCCCTTGGCCCCGAATCATTTCCTCCACCATAATCCTTAGGAGCGAATGAGTGTTTTGAGTTAGTTGCCATTACATGATCAAGACTCTACCAGATTAAACTGCTTTGCTGCTAAAAAGAGCTTGAATCTGGCTTTTCAATTATACTCATAGTTTTGCATATGCAGTTCTTCTTGTGCCAACTCTTGATAGTCTTGATTTTTTTCTCCGTCTTTCTTGTTGAAGCAAAATCCAATTGAACATTTCAGAATAAGCCCTGGTATTTTCAAACTTCATGCTTACATGCACATGAATCACACTCTGTATCAAATAGAGCAGCTGGACATGACACCACAAACTGTGGTGTCAGCAGATCTGGCTGAGGGGCAAAACAGGAGACCTGTTGCACATCATTTCTGTCAACTAATTTTATGCAACAACATTTTTCAAGTGAGGAACCTTTGCATATTCAATGCCTTTAAATACATAAATGTGAGGGAGGGGGGTGAAAGAACCATTGAGCTCTTCTGTCTTTAACTGACTTTTATGCCAAGTCTGGGGAGGATTAAGCCCTTTGGTGAAAGCTACTTCTACTGGCATAACTTTATAAGTACGAACTGTAAAACTATAAAACATTTTAGAACAAGGATTGTGGAGCTGATGTGCAGTGTTTGTTAATCATATGTATCAAAGAAAAACCTGTCAAGCTGTGTTTAATAACATAAACACAGAGATAATTCAGAGGGATATCTGCAGCATTTAATTTTTTTAAAAATAAGATTCCCTTTTGTAATTAAAAAATGTGTATGAAAAAAACTTTTGTTATTATTCCTGGAACTAACAAAGAGTGCTAATTTTTTACTGTAAATATTTCATTTGGAATCTTGAACAAGTAAATTTTAGCTGTTTGCTTTCTGCCACTGAATTCAACCTCTATTAACAGGCCCAGTAGCAAACAAAATTTTTCCACTCAATTATTTCAATAATGAAGAGTACAAGTTCTATAGGCAACTTCTGTAAATTTTCCTACAAGAAACCTGATGTTCTTACACTTAAAAATACTGAAAACAAAAGTAATGCTAGATTACTTACCTGATTAGCAGTAAAGTAAAACTTCAACTTTTTATTTGAGACTACAGAGCAAAGGAAGCTTAAATGAAAATGATCAAATGATGAAAATATTAGGGAAGTTACTGAAATATTCAGGGAAAACAGAAAAAAGTATCCAGTAAGTGGATATTATAAATTATTTCTTCCTCTCTATGATTTCCCTAATGATTGTAAAGAATTTATTTAAGTCTTGTATAGAGCTGACTATCAACATTTTAAAAGCTAATCAGGAAAGGAAGCCAGAGTCTCTGGTGGTTGTCCTACATAATTTCACTGCAAAGTGCTTCTCCAGTTGTTAATGTTTCTGATCAAAGTTTGTCAAGTGATGCTGCCCAATACAGTTGGGAAGAGCTCCCTATAACACTTGCAAAACCACTCCATTTGTTATCTTTCACACCTCTCTTCAAAATTGCCCTTGCTAATGTCTGCAAAAAACATATCAGTTGGTAGACTGCTGGGGTGCAACCATAACTGCCCAGCAGACAGAGATTTGTTTCACTTTTTATTACCATCTGAAATATTTTCTAGCCTTTTGTCATCTCTATCACTTTTCTCATTCTTTTGGAGTAAGGTTTTTGGAGGAGAGACTGTCTTTCTCCTCTGTGTTCTACACATGGTCCGTGGCTAGGGCTCCTACTTGCTAAGCTAATGCAAGTGAATTAATAATAATCTTTCAGCCTTTATGTACATTCTATTCCCTGAGTAGATACTGCCCTTCTCACATACGCTAAATACCTTATTTTTCTTTGTCGGTGACACTTCAGGTGGTATACTGGAATAATATTTTGTTTTGCCCCAAGATAGGTAAATGAGATTCAGCAAAGCATGTAAGCAGACTGCACTTCAAGCATGTAAACCATAGCACTGGTAGGAACCAGTCTAATATGAGGTTTCAGTGCACTGTCATAATGCTTAAAGACCATTAAAATCCTAGGATGTGAAAGTGTACTGTCAGTTCAGGCCCTTTACCCACAAGACCTTATGCTATACGTATATTTTCCATTGGGCAAGATGGAGGAAGAGGACACTGATATCTGGAGTCATGATAACAAAGAAAAATAAATCTGTTAGGAAAATAAATCAAGACCAACCACCATGTAACTCCCATGTCAGTTTTCAGAGTCTACAGAACATAGCAAGAAAATACAAACTGTTTGCTTCCTCTTTCCAAAACTGTATCCGAGTGCTGCATGGATGAAATCTGTGGACTTCAGGGATCTTGAAAAGAACTTGATTCTTCAAGTATTTCTCAATGTAGGTCACCTGAGAGAGTAGCCAGGCAAGAGACTGTCGCACTTCACGTACTGTTGAAGATTTTTCTAAGCTACCATTGTGAAGCTTTGTGGGCTTATGCTCTTGCCTCATAGGTGTCACAAAGAAATTAAAAAGGCTGGAGCACTTTATACACTTCATAAAATCTTTTAAAATTTTTCTTCTTTCTTTGCTTAGAACACAGTTCTAGTCCCTAAAGTAGAGTAAGGAAAAGCAAATATGAAATTATCCATCAAATGGATATAAAACAGTGAGTTGTACTTCCAGTTTCTTTCAACACTCAGAGAAAAAAAAATTAATCTCATAATAATGAAATCCTGAAGTGTGCATCACAAGACTGATTAGTCTTCCTGATTGTAAACCTCAACAGTAAAATTATGTCCTCAGGGAGGCAGTGAATGTCCTCATGCAGGGCATAATCCCAAATATCATTCATATGTAGTCAGATCTGATTAGCCTAGGTGAATGGTAAACTCATTTTATATTTAGATTACAGCACTAATAAAAAATGTATGAAGGCAAGAGATTGAGAACGGGAAGCTTCAGGCAAGTGAAAGGAGAAAAAATTCCATACTTCTGTTTTTTAGAATGTATTTGGAGTGTGCAAAACACACCTGAATCCTCACATGTATTATCTGTCTTTAGAATCAAACATATGAAAACTTGCCATTAGCAAAAAGAATGTCCTAAAAAGTATATAAACAATGGAATGCTTCCTTTGATTTAGAGAACGTATTGATACTTTTGCAAGCCTGATGAAACTCTTGCTGATTATTATCATTGACGTGAAAGGAATAAATAATGAAAGCAATGTGTTTGTACAGATTTGAATGTACAGATTTCAGGTGACCATGAAGTGGACTAACACAAAGACAGTTCCTGAGGAGCTACAGTACAGCATAAAGAGATATGAAAGGGGGAACAATCTGGCAGAACCAGAGATGAAGGCCTGGTTTTTTCTGTGAGGCTTCTTTTTCCTATTTGTTTCATCATCAGATAAGATATGGTGTTTTAAAAGATAGTCAAATGATCAAGGAGGAAAGGCTTGGTACACTACCGAAGAAATTGGACTGGAAGCTTAATTAGGAAGTCAGGATCTAGACACTGCTGACATCACTAATGAAAGTCTATATTACCTAATGTTTTTATAATTATATTTCATTGTAGATCCAGTACCAAGTCACACAATGCAATTTCCCAATAACTTCAAGAGATGACTGGTTTTTTCAGGATAAAAAATTGATTCATTTTGTACAATGTCATTGATCTTGCTCAGACTTTGAATGTTACCAGTCAAATTCTTCTGGTTTTACTTAGAAGAAATAATTGCCTTTTTGTCATGGTTGGCTTTGGGCTATTCTGCTTCCACAGTATTAGAAAAGGGTGCAAAATGACCAATAGAAAATCGCTTCATAGTCATTTTGCAGTCTTCTCCTAAGTGTTTATATTTCTCTTTCATCCTATTATTCATCATTAGTGTGTATTATTGCATAAGAGTGCTTGGAGTTCATCCAAATATATGTTTACATAAGCTAGGCTTTTGTAAGACAAAAATCTCAGTAGTCTTAACTCCGAAGAGAAGGTGTGAATGAAGAAGCATGTCTCTGAAATATATAGGCATGGAAACTCTCTTGGGGGAAGGTATAAAGTTAGAGAACATTCTGGCCATCCATGAAACTCTCATAGAGCAACATACAGAAAAAGGCCAAGTAAAAAAAGTAGGATTTCTTCAGAGTGGGGAAAAGGTGAGACAGATATCCATTCCTAGGGCACAGATGTGTGGACCTGAGGATGTACAGTAGATGTTCAGTCACTAAAAAGATAACTCCAAGACTCTGAATCCAGTTTGGTATAATTATCTTTATGCAGCCAGAGTTAAGCCTCTTACTGCAAATCTCATTGTCTCTACGTTTTCTTGGGAACTTAGACCTGAATTCTGAATACCGTTCAGAAAGTACTCAAAATTTAGTTCCTGCAGTAGTTAAGGCATGTGTTGGATATAGGAAAGCCCATTCTGTTAATGGCAGTTTCTTGCTGTGGTAACCCTTGTGGGGAATAAAATGATGTAATGATGTCATGAATCAGGCCCATAGTTAGCACATGTAGTTAGCCTATTAGATGGTGTCTTTAAACAAATTTCACATTATTTTTATTAATACTTTTTTTGATTCCTAGTTTTATGGATGGCAATCCATGGAAGGCAGCTAAAGGTCATTTTAATTATACTTCACATTTAAGGGCCTGCTTTTGCAGGAATTATGGCAAAAGAAATGTTGGCAAGTTCACAACAACTGCAAGATTGGGCAATAAGGGAATTAAAAAGATTTGTAAAAAACCAGTGACTAAGTGCCTATTTCACTGCCTGTTGTATCCTGTTGTATCTAGAGAATGGAAAAAGGAAATTCCATATTGACTAGATTGAGCTGTACTTGCCATCTCAGTAATGAATCCATCATGCAATTCCTTCAAATGAAACCTCAGTTAAACTGCACAACTGTTTCTTTTTACTTTCACACTGTAAAAATTCAGAACAGCAAGTATCCAGGAAAATATATTCATTGGAAAGAAGCTACCAAAGTCTGTGCATTTGACTGTCATCTGCAGCTTATTTCACACATTCCCCAAAAGCAAGAAGTCAAAAATGGAAACTGCATGGGTGGTTTATTACTCAGCATTGGACTCCAAGTGTGTCGTCTTGATGCAATTGTCCTCTTGATACAAAACAGACTGATAATTTGTTTCCCAATTCCATAATTCTCCGAACTCATTAGATTTCAGAAAATATGAAAACATTTCAGATTGTGCATACCCTCCCACATGCCCCTGTATTTAAATTTTAGGCCTGGGTCCCCTCCTCCTAGTAACCGCTATAGTAATTTACAGCTTTGCATGTGTAAGAGGGTGTAATACATAAACAAGCAGATTCTGATTTGCACAGGCCCTCCATTACACTGAATCTGAAGTATTTTTAACAGAATATGAGACCTGCATAGTTAAATTTCCAATGAAATCCTTTTCCATGATCAATACTGTCTAAAGTATTTTTTCAGTAAATGTTCAATGCGGTGATGTAAATAGCAACAATTTCTATAGAAAAAAGGCAATTATTTCTTTGTGTCAGTCTCTTTTTAGAGGGGGCTGCCTGCTCAGTTCCTATGTCACTACAGTTCCTGTAAAGACTGTTGTAACTGAGAGACTGCAGTTATTCTATTCACACAACAGAATGATGGACAGGTTAATACTATTGTGCAATATTCATATATTGTGGTATAATCAGCACAAGTTCCTGAACATGGTTCTGCCAGAAGAAAAACTTCTTGATGCCTTGTTAAGTAGCATTTGCTACTCTCAGAATTTGGGGGGGGGGGAAAAAAAAAAAGAAAAGAAAATATTCTGTATATGTTAAGAGAAAAAGGCACAAAGGCAGGCAAGCAAAATAAAAAAGGCACTTTAAACTTCTTTTTCACCACCTTTCACCAGAAATTTGATTTTAAGTGTGTTTCATTTTACTAGAATATTAGCATTAGATGGGAGTTTAGCAGCTCACATTAGAAGTCAGGAGTCAATGACTGTCTCCTTGATGTTGGGGATAAGGAAATATGGAGAGGATTGATTCTTACACTTATAGTCTTTCCTGGAGTTCTCTTGGTTCCGCATAGCTGCTCATTCCTCAATATTAGCAGTAAATACTGTTCCAGCCTTCACAAAATATTGTCCAAATATCTGTTTCTGAGAAGGTCATTAATTTTCAGGGACTTGCCAGCTATCCTACACAGTAGGTGGGAAAAATGTTGTGCTGCTTGGGTGTGGTGCCAACAATAACTAGCAATTCACAGCTATGATTTCTCACCAAGTAATTATAACTTTTACTTTACTAGGGGAAAGAAAATAATACTAAGAATGAATATTTTGATAACATTTACCCATTACCAAATCAGTCTTAAGTTTTCTTCAGGAAAAGGAGCTAGGAGCCTTTCTTATTGGCTGTAAATTTCCACTAACTTTCTTGGGAATTCCAGTCATGCTAAAAATACAGTATCTGTATACCTATGTGGCAAGGCTTATCCTCTTTTCCTAGTAGGATGCATTCTCTATCCAACGTAGATATTTCACGGTTGTATCATGGTGTTTATGAGGGTTTTGGCACAGGTTCCTTCCCAGTTCCATTCTGTAGAGCGCTTTAGGGATTCCTGAAGGTAGGTGTTCCAATATTCAGTTAACCTCCCCCTGAAAATGTCACTGCTTCTTAGCATCATAACCACATACTGTTAGTATAATGTTGTTTGTCTCAATTTAGCATTGTTACCTTTGTCTGGTCAAGGGAAATCTAGAGCAGGATCGTGAGGAAAAGACTCCAACACCCATGGGGAAAAAGTGCTAGTCAGGTTTGTATAGTATTTTCTTAAGTTTCAATTACTGCTTGACCATGTAATTAATTTGTAGTTGTTGGTATAAGAGGCCATTGTATTTTATTTCATTTTGGGGAGATACTTATCACTTCCAAATTTAATACCATTTCAGACTCACGTTAACTTGCAGATGTACTACTACGTGTACTCCAGGCTCAGAATTTGCCCATCAATAGTAACTCAGTTTTTCTGGGATCTCAGTGCACATTAGAAATGCAAAGCTTCCCAGTAATATCATGGAGGTGGATTTTGCATTTTTTTAGGTATGTATTTTCCTGTAGATCCTTTTTAAGACATTACCTGTCCATGCACATAAGAGATGAAGGCACTTCCTCACCTCCATATTTTATTCAGGCAATGTTTGTTCTTTTAAATTGTAAGATTCTTGGTACGTGGTCTTTGGTCAAGATTTTTTTTTAAGGTGCTTAAAGTTAAGCCCTGAAGCCTGCATTTTGTGCCAGTCCAGTTTTCTAATGAGCTAGATCACTGGGAGATGCGGACAGCCATGCATTTGGGAAATTCAAGCCAATGCCCAAACACAGCCTCAGGAGTTTAAACTCCTATTTTTTAAAACTTTGCTCCCATTATTTACAGATTTTGACATGCAGAGGCAGCATACTGTGTCGTCCCTCTGTTAGATAATGGAAAATATGTAAAAGAATTCAGGAAGATACAGGAACGGATTGTGTGGTGGGGTTTGCATTTTGCCCTGATTTTTTGTTTATGCTAGGGATTGGGAAGGTAAGATGTTAGTGTCTCAAGGAAGAGAGGAGACAAAGATTATCAGCTGCAGAATTTATGGGATGAGTATTATCCTCTAGAAGATTTACGACAGAAGGTACTTTTGGATGAAATGTTACTCACACTCCTAGAAAAGAAGCTGGGATCGCTGGAGGTGCAACCATAGGTCAAGTCCAACATCAGAAGAAGATGACACAAGTAACTGAAGAGGTGCAGATAACTTCTGATGATGCAGATGGGGAAAACAGAGCTCGGTGGAAAGGGAGATCCAAAGAAACATCCAAGAAAAAGGAGGACTACCTAGCAAAAGAGAAATAGGATAAAAGAAGACAGCTGCTACATAAAAGAAAACATGGAAAGCGGAATGGGAAGGAGGAAGAGAGGAAGACAGCGCTGGTGTGAGAAAATAAAGTATGGATATGAAGGATAGCTGCGGATTAGAGCCAAAGGGAAAAAATAGACGATACATGTCTGATGTGAAAGAGAAATACAGGTGAGATGAACTGAGTTTCAAACAAATGGAAGAACCCTCTTTATGCCCTCATGGAAAACAGGCAGGTCTGTGTGATTGGTATTCCTCACTAAGAAGAATCAACAGGCTTGTCACCAGAACAAGCCCAGAGGACAAAAAGGCGTACTGGTTTTTAGGCTCTGGGATGCATGGAAATAGAGACAAATTGGCAAAAAGACTTTATGGTGGGAAAAATAAAACCAGCATTGCTATGTTAGCACTAGGCCAGCCAGGTAGCATTCTGAGAGAAGCAAAACAGGGGACCTCAGTGGCACTGCTATCTTTTCTTGTGAAAGACAGAGAAGTTATGATAACATAAAGAACTGGGCTACTGGGACAGTTTGTGGGTTCCAGCTTATGGAACTAAGTTGGTAATTCACAAGGAAAAGTTTTAAACAAATAGATGCAGAGAGAAGGTTGAGAGACACTCATGTAATCTCCAAGTCTTGTTTTATTTCACAGCAACAGTGAAATTAGGTAAAGGGTAGCAAAAATGCAGTTAAATGGTAGAAAGTTATTGTAAAACAAAAGAACCCCAAAGAGAATAAAGTATTAATAATGAGTAGAGTCACAGTCAAGTGGGTGCTGCAGCTAAAATCATGTAATCTAGCTATAGAATTGAATGAAGTCAGAAAGAAACAATTGAAACAGGTAAAGATTGAAAGAAGTAAGGTAAAGAACCTCAAAAAGAGAGTGCAGGAATCGGAACAACTGATGCATTACATGACTTTAAGTATTATAGAGAAAAAAGAGGCATAGTAGAGGAGGAAGATGAACTGAGAAATACCTGTTGAAGGGTATGCAGTATTCAGAGAAGAAAGTAAGATAAATGCACCAGATAGGCGTTGTACATGTTTAGATGCAGAATGCTATAAAATAATGAGAAAAAGGAGCATGCATAGAAGACAGTAGATATTCATTCTGGGGAAGAAATTAAGAAAATTATTCTGTGAACAGATCTTGAAGATCAGTTTTACATGTTGAGAGTGCTCCCTTTAACATTAATGTAGAAATAATTTTACTAGGCATTGTGTTGGGGACATTAATTTCCCTGACACAAATTGGAGAGCAAATGCTATTGTTAATTGTAAGACCACCAGTGGTGCGTGGTGCTGAGAAGAGAACAATGCAGCACATTTGGAGATGGATTTTATGTAGTATTTTCACTATTGAAAGTGGTAGAAAAGTCTGGAGGATGATCATGAGGTTTCGTGATGCCATAAAGTGAAGAGGTATTGCCAATATCCAGCAGGATCAGACTATCGTATGAGAAGCATTGGATTACTTTGAGAATTACAATGCTAGATAGAAATGGGTGAATGTTACAAGGAAAATGTACAAGTGTTCTTGAAATAAGCCAGGGATTAATTAGCTGAAGACAATAGACACATCGAAAGATGTGTATGTGCTAACCTAAGGCTGAGAAGAATCAGGAAGACTAGCTGGTCACAGGCCCACCACAGGCTGTAGTGTGGTCTACCTGGACTTCAGTAAAGCC
>NW_009194029.1:0-46721 GCF_000690835.1 Fulmarus glacialis
AAAAAAAAATACTGCAAAATCTTCCTCTGTCTTACTACTCTGCAGTTCTTACACCATTTTTTAATCAAAATAATTTTCAAGTGGTTATGTCATTGTTGCTTGAAAAAAAGTAGGAAAAGAACCCTAAGGCAACCCCACCACACTGTCTGCACTAAAATGCCATTAATCAAGCTGCTACCCTTAAGTGAAATGATCACCCAAAAAAAAAGAAAAGAAAAATTTAATAATGAACACTTTACAGAACATCAAACATTACCAGAACATGCTTCTCCCACACACAGAAATGGAGGGAAACTAAGTTTAGTAACGGTCAATGACTGTTTTGCTATAGTTTTCCACGCACGCAAGATTTCAAAGGTTTCCAAAAGCCTGTTTTTTCTTGCCCCTACATGAATTTTCTGTGGTCAGATATGTCATAAGTGTCTTCAGCTGCTATCACATTTTGAAAGACCATGGAAGAAGGGAATCAACACTCCTCAAGAGTTTATTCAAAGTTGATCCCTCTTCTCTCCAGTAGACTATTTTTGGCTTAAAAAAAAAACCACATAAAAGCTGTGCTCACATGCACACACACCTTCAGCATCAGTTCCAAATGGTTGGACTTTAGACAGCTGCATAGTTTTAGTGGCTCTCTCAATGCTGGCAATAAAGTGGCAATCCAATTATTCTCTGCATCTCTCCTTTCCCCTGTTTCTATTAATCAAATTTTCTGAAAGAAAAAAATTCAAAAAGTCTGTGTTTGCCTTCACTTTAGGAATAAGATATGGACTTTAATTACTATGATAGGGTTTCCCCTCTTATTGGAAAATATATTTTATTTTAAAACAGACACATGAAAAGTTGATACATCTTGCCAACTGCCTTTTAAAAAAGTACTTTGTCTTGGAATAGCGTATTTTCCACATATTGCTACAGCTCCTACAGTAAGTGTTAATGTCTTTTGGGCATTATTATAAAAATATAGCACCCACCTACACCACCTATTGTTTTAAAATTCTTTACTTGCATACTCTTCTTTAGCATGGTTATTATAAATTTTTCAAATTTCTAAGATGGAATGTTAGTTCCTTTTTTCGCCTCAGATACCGTATATGCTCAAAAGAGAAGAATTACCTTTAAAACATATCACCTGATGATTTAATAAGAGAAGGCCATTCTATGCAATAAATGTATGCTATTTCATCTGCTTACAATAGGAAGAGCTTGACCACGTAAGTTTTGTGGTTTTTGTCTAGATTTCTTGCACTAGCTTCTCAGATTTTCTTTTCTACATCAGAATTCTTATTTTTTCCTGTTTGAAGTGTTGTTTCCCAGCCATCCAGCAGAGAGGGCTCTAGGTCCAGCTTGGTTTACACGCTCCTTTCTCTTCCTGAGAGCCGCATTTTGTGCACACCTGGGTGGAACAGAATTCCATCATCTAAAGTGCACCCCAACTATATAAAAGATGTGGACATTTTTATTTTGCACTCTGTATTACAAAAAAATTGTCCAAGAAGAACAACAGTGTGACAATCTAAAAGCAACACAAGCACATGAGACTGCAACCGTAAGTATTAACCTTTGCCTAATTTGTTTTGATTTCTTCACTGCTTCGTGCCTTCAAAAGATAACATATACATCATAGAGATGAAATGTATAGTTATTATTAAGCCTTCCAGGTAAGAGTTTGCAGTCTTCAAGGGTTGTGTTTCATATGCTTCTTTATATGCTTTGGTTTTGGTAAAACTAAGTTGTTCTTCAGCCACCTCATTATTTTCCTTTCTCACAAACCTTTTGGTGGAACTGCTGGGTTGGGTTTTTCTATTGCTCTTTTGACACAAATGCTCTCTCGTATTCTCAGTTGTACAGAAAGCTCTCTGGTTTTTTCATTTTCATTTTCAAGAAGTTCAACTCATTGGAAATACATTTAATTCTGAATTAATCTCTCCATTTATAATGTTGTGAAGTTTTATAATTGTAGCAGTGATTTATATTACTGCACATTGCTCAGTATTCTTTCATTATTTAATCTCTATCGGTTTATCACTCAGTTCTTAACTCTACGTCCTCTGCCCAGCCTCCCTCTTTTCCCCCAAAACCCCCCAACTACAAGGTTGTTTTAGTGCAATTACATATACATCAATTCTCTTGTTCTGTTGCAATACTGAAAAACCATAAACAGAATAAATAGCACAACACCATCTTGTATCAGATAGCTTTTTGCACTGGCTCTCGACTGAATTCTCAAGCAGTGCTTGAGAAGACAGAGAGCACATTCAAAATATTTCAAGAGCTGTTCACAGCCAGTAAAGAGACACTAAAAGTCTTATCTCTTAATACAAATTAGATTGCACTGACATACTTTTTGTTCAGATAACATATCTGAAGCGCATCTAATTGCTAAGTTTATATAATCTTCTGAAGAAAAAGAGAGTATACCAAAGTAATGCATGCACACAGTCTATGTACTAATGAGATTCAGCTTCACTAAAGGGTAGCCAGAACCATCTCCAAACAATATTCATTGCAGGGATCCTCCTCAATTTCTTTCAAGACCTAGCCCTCTTTTGCTCTAATAGGTCAAAATTTCCATTTTTAGAACCTACCCATTTGAAAAAGCTTATTTCCTTCTGTCAGCCTCATTGCAGGTATGCCACAAACCTATTAGCTTGACAGCATGCAGAAGGAGACTGGCTTAGAAAAGGAAACCATGTCCACATCCAAAGTTCTCAGACTCACTGACTCTTTCCTCAACCACAAGTAAGAGAAGATCAAGGCCCATAAGACTTCAGGTCATCCCTGGGGCTCCGGAGACAACCAGCAACACCAACATCCAAACTCAAGTACCCACATGTATATTTGAGCAGAATGGATCTGTGGAGGGGGGAAGGAAGAAATTAAGAAGAAGGTAAAAAGGTATAGCAAGGAAGTATATCTAGAAGTACCACCTATTCTACAAGAAAGAAATCTCTGGATTGTTGATCTAAGATACTACTAGAGAAAAATCACAGTCTCCAAAGTATTTTAGGGACAACGGACAAGTAGGTTCATCATTGTCTCAGAGCCCATCAAAAAGTCCATCAAAACCTCTCCATTAAAAAATTCACTCTATATATCTAAATCACAGAAGTGCAGTGAACAAATTTAATGGTATCTTGAAAGAACCACCCAAATCTGAGGGACTCAGATATGCACAACATCTGCAGCCGTGGCTGGAAGGAGGATAGCTGGCTCTACGCCACCTCTCGCAGCCTCCCTCTACAGCAGTTGGTAACCCTGAGCAGAGTAAAAGAGGCCAGCGAGTGCTCTGCCAGACAAAGCTCTGAGAAAATCCTACAGCTGCCTGAAATACAAGTCTGCTCAAGATCTGAATCAATTCTTTGAACAAATGGATTTACAGAACCCTATAATTCCATATTCTTAAAGAAAAAAAAAAAGGGGGGGGGGGGGGAGAAAAGCAAGCGAGATGAATGCTTTTGGCTGAAAGACCAAAAACATTCTCCAGTTACGAGAGAAGAGTTTTTTCCCCAAGATGTCCCAGATGAAGTCACACACCATCCCATACTGCTCACACCACTTTATGCACAAGATAGTCTCCAGAAGAAATTCAACTGCAGAACTAGACGCAGTCCTTAGGAAAACATGATCTTTGGTATGTGTGACTGTTTGCAAGCAAATCTTTTGCTGGTCAAGCTTTTGCCTTCAGTAATTTTGGTTTCTCATCCTACTCTAGAACTGTTAAGGAGGAATCCAAGTCAAAATTAGTAACACAATTTTCTTTTGCTTTATTTTAAGGAAAACTTATTAGGCTGAGGAAGCAGCAAAACTTACGTATAGTCCTTCTAGGTATGAGCTACATGAAAGCAGTCTCAGGCACCTAAAATATCATAAGCTCCTTTAAGATCAGAATATTTAAAAAAAAAAAAAAAAAACAAAAACAAAAAAACACACAACAGAAAACACAACCCTGCAAAACTTTACACATTCAAAGAAATTTTTATGAAATCTCTATAAGAATATGGCATACATGAATTTTCAAGTGTTTTAAGCTACGTTTAAGAGTTTAATGACCTGCAAATCCCTTTGAGATATTTTATATAATTTGTATTTTTTAAAAAAATCACCTCATGAACAGGCAAAAAGAAAGTTTTACAAGCACTTCCCTTCCATTTTGCATTTTCATTATCCAAACATGACTTCAGAGAAACCAGATAAATACTTCAAATACTCCATGTTCAACACTCATTTCAAGGCACAATACCCCAGGAAATAGTTAGAATAACAAATCTGAGCACACACTGCGTAATAAACTCATTGTGTTAAAAACAAATGTGGTTCACGGCAAGGCATTGGGGTTAGATCACTATGCATAGCTAAAGATGTTACTGCTAGTTTCTCTCCCTATTCTTGTCATGACTGCCAAAAAATATTACAAGCACGGGCAACTAATGCAACTATCTAGATCAATAAATCTTCTGCAAACAGCGCTTTAGGCCAGATGGGTCACACAAAGTACCCCTGTAGGTCAGGAGAGGGAGGAATCTTTTTAATGCTGCAAATTTGCACACAGTTTTCTATCATCGGGGGTCTTCTTTTGGACCTGGGGGAAAAAATGGCCCTGCAAATTGTCAATGTACATTAACTTAGAGATCTATGTTTCTTCTTAGGAATGATTTGTTGTAAAAAAACATATGCAAAAGAAGGGCTTGAAGAGCAGAATCCAATTTTGATTAAAAAAAAAATCAGGATGATTAAAGTCAAGGGAGAAAGACGACAAATACAATTACAAGTTGATAAGCGGAACGGATATGATCACCAGCAGAAAGTTACCAGCTTGAAGATGTGTAGCGTTGAGTTAAGAGGTGAAAACTGAACATGAAACTACAAACTTTCTGCTGCAACCCTCTGGCGACCCACACAGAAAAAAGCTCAATGAGTTTTCAGAAGCAACGAAGATTGGCAACCATTTGTAATATTAGACTGCAAGTAGAAAAGTCACTGGTGAGACAGAACTGCCATCTTTCAAAAAAGTGCAGCTATTTTCCCCCAAAACTATGCTCAGATCCCTAGTTGGGCCTTCAGTGAGGCACATTAGTTAGTTCTGGATTATGCGTTTTGGATTAAGTTTTAAAAACCAGTATACAAACCAGTGATTAACGACCTGTTAACTTCTTTGGCAGAGGAACTGTAGTTTTGTTGTCTCTATACAGTACCTAGCACACAGGTACCTTGGCTTGTAGCTGAGATCCCCTAAAATAGCAGTGGATCCTGCTACTTAGTGCCTGCACTGGGGTTTGAAAAGCCAGCCACATATAGGCATCTACCCTGGCTGGGACGAGGAAGGAGAAAGCCAGAAAAGGAGGTCTGGTGAAGCATGAACAGCAGAAACCAATTTAGATAAAGCACTTTTTGATAAGCCCTTGTGCACAGGCATCCATCAGGGCTTGTGAGACTGCGAGATATGCTGAAGGTAAATAAAAAAAAAAAACGCTCTAGTTGATGGGCACAGCGCGGACTATACAAGAAAAGGAGGAACTGTCCTAGTTTCAGCTATAAAATGCCAGAAGGGCACAGGTTTTGTTTTGTGCACATTTTTAAACACAGCCTTTTAGCAAGTATTTAAGCTGAAGAACTATATTCTGCCATTTGGCATTTATAATTTCAAAGTTGTTTTTCCAGAGTCATGACAGATCTGCTGCAGCATGTTGAACACATGATTTTTTATAGTTTTCAAGAAAGCCGAGAGACCTGAAGTATATTCATAGCCTAATTCTAAGTCCATAGGATTTTCAAAAGCAAACTTAAAAAGTCAAGTCAACGAGGGAAACTGAAACAAAAGTCAAAACCAGCTTCCAACAAATAAAGCACGAATAAATACAGTAGCTAATAAACACACCCAGGGACTTATGACTCAGAACAAATGCAGATGGCCAGAAGGAGATCAGACTTCTCTTGGCAAATTCATCATGGGAACGTGTGGGCAGCTTGGCAGCCTTGCAGTGAGCTGATACGGTGATTGCATACAAGCGTGATTCAGACCAGCACATTTGAAATGACACATCACAGCATTCTTACTTTAGCATTCTTCCTTTAGCCTACTGTAAACAATCATCTGAAAGTAAGCTAGCAAACCTATTTTAAGAAACTTTTTGTATATATTTGTTTTATTATACATATGCACAGTAAAATCTTTTTGCATTGCATAATCTCTCCTCACCTTAAGTTTGTGATGGCTGTATTACACAAACAGCAGGCAATAACAAGCTTGTAAAACAAGTCACCAAGATAATAATATATAAAAATATATTGCATGCTGTGGTATAATGCAGGACGGGACTGAGTCTAATTAGACACTAAATTTAGGTGTTCATATGCAATCTAGGTACCTATCCTCCCATGATAATTATAGGATACATAGTATTGATTAAAAAAAAGCCTAAAGAAGGATCCAGCTCACCCTAGAATAGATACCTTGCAGTCAGTATCCAAATTGCTCCCTACTCTCCAATGGCTATATTGACTACAGACCAGATTTGCACACATAAGCACCTACTGTCACCCAGAAGGCTTGAAGGCATTGGAGAAATCAATATGGCATAGCTCATTATGCAATGATATCAACTATAAATCAACTGCATAGGAGATGCAACAAGAGATGAAAGCCAGGCACAATACTCTGTATCTCAAGGGCACTAGTTGCCTATATGTGGGCCACTACATCAAGCTCCAATCGTCCCTTTGACTCCTCAATCCATATGTCCCATTAAAAATCATCTTACTCTGAATCCTTCATATTATTACAGGAATTTTTAAACTCAAAGCAAGCAAAAAATTGCTAGGGCTGGATTTGTATGCTTTCAATCAGAGCTAGTTGCCTTAAAAGCAGATTTAATGTAATTTTAAAGCCATAAAATCATTTACAAAGTGTAACACAGAAGGGGACAGAAACCCCCAGCATCCCACCTCCCATACTGCCAGGCCTGTACAGCATTCTTACAGCACCTGCAACTGAAATAATTAAGATGCTCAGGGACAGCTGTGTTAAAGTAAGACCTGCAGTGATGCCTATCCTACTATCACTTTTCATGTGAGAATAACAGTTCAGCAGTTTAGCAGGCATGAGCTGGTGTGAATGTGCTCCATAGGTCCCCGTGTCCATGGATGGAGAAATAGTTTCCAGAACACAGGAGGCGACACTGTGCCCACGGAGAGGCAGCATGTGAAGTCTCCCAAGATCTGCAGAGCTCCAGAGACTGGTCGTGCTGCTGACTCCACGAGAACTGTTAAACTCATCAGACTCAGAGTCACCAGCTCTGCACAAGGCCCCCAGCACACGCTCCCCTCAAGTTCCACAACTCAGACCACATCCAGAAAGGCGGTGGCTGCTGCATGCAGACAAGGACTGCGGAGAGATACCTGATGAAACAAGGGGCCCTGAGGGACTTTCTGAACACCCAGCTCGAAGGTGCATCAGTACAAGCCTCTGCTTCCCAGTAAAGAGGTAGGCTGCCCTCCCCGCTGCTGCTCCCACCAGGTAGCTACAACAAACGTGTGCACGAGCAAACTGCAAGCTGGCTCAATGGGCATAGTTGTCTGCTATCAACAGGAACAACTTGATTCTGTTAGTAATAACAGCTAAGTTAATAAGAGACTTACTAACAAATATTGGATGTGATCTGTGTCTCCCCTGACTCGATCCCCTAGCAGGGCCATCACACCAGTGTAGAGAGACCTGTCTCAGCTCTCTTGGTTACTGCTAGCAGACAAGACCAAACAGCAGCATGAAACACAGCTTAAACCATAGAGCCAAAAAAGCTGAACTAATACTCAGGGTGGTTTTTTTTGTCCCTGGCTATTTCTGAGCCATTTTTATTAGTTTAAAACTCCCTTGGGATGTACTGACCCTCAAAGATGCCGACTTAGGAAAGCTCTTGTTAGGGGAACCATTCTGGAAAGAGACAACAGCAGTTTGCAACATCACTTTCAGACTTGTTGAGCATGTTCTTATGACAAATGTCACTTTTCAACACAGTTTACCTATACTATAGATTAAAAACACTGATTGTAGGCCACTTTAGAGCTTTAATCCCTGGATGAATCAACGTAACAAAATTAATCTTGTTAATTACTGCCTTTGTCAATATTGTCTGTCTTCTACAGATGTATCAATGTGCAGTTGTATGTTTAGATACATAATTTATAGCCACAGGAATTAAAAATTTAATGCACAATAGTGGTTTTTTAAAAATAAAGACGTCATTAAGTTTTACTATACCATATCTGAAATTCTACTTAAGAAATTAATTCACTAGTATAGTAGGTGCTGTGAGTCAGTACTAGTATACTATAGAGTATAACTCTAGTCACGGATGCCTGTGATGCTATCAGTGGAATAACTAAAATGGAATCTGTATTTATGAAGGGAATTTAGATGAGCATAATATTAGCTGACGTGAAATATATTGCTAACCAGAATGATTCCAAATGAAATGCCAAATAAAAGCTCTCTAATTGTAATAATTTTACAAATAAAGTAGAGTCTCCAAGTATGCAGTCTCCGATATGCAATATTTACATTTGCAAAATCAGATCTTATTTGGGAGTCAGTCAAGATTTCCACATAGGTAGAAAAGGAATTTCAGCAACTGCCAAAAATTCCATCTGTCTAAAATAACTACTTATCCAAATACAGGTTAGTAAGCCCTGAAATCCTGAGGGGATTTGATAAACCTGATATGCTTAACAGATTTTATGGTTGCCTCTCGGAGACTAAACAGATTACCAACTACTGTATTCTGTGCTTCTGACAAGACTTAGCAACAAGTTTCTTTTCACCAGCATGAGAAATAATTAATAAAACAAATATTTTAAATACTATAACACAGAGTTGCTCAGAGAAAGGCAGAGGCCAATCTCAATACTACCGTCTTTCCCTTCTAGTACTACAATGGTATAAATGAAATCTAAAGAAATAGCCTAAGATAATGCAACATAAAAGGAAGAGAGCAGAAAGAAATGGTAGAAGGCACGTTTCTGCAGAACTACTGCAAAGAAGGTGCAGACTTTAGGTTTGTTTAATGGGCAATTAAAAAAAAACAAAAAAACCTTTCCACACAGATTAGCCTATCTTAAAATAGTGTTTTTAAGCATCTTCCTAATTATGGCAACCTAAAACAAAGTGAATCTTTCCTCTGATGAGCAAGCTAAGTGCCTACTTGGTTTGCTTGCTGACACACAGAAGCCTGACATCTACATTTTCCTTGCCCCCAATTTCATCCTGGGTAGGTGCTTTTCCTTGAAACTTCCCACAGCTGCTCCTACCCACATGGTCCTCAAGCTGAAAGATGACTGCATTGGAACAGCTCCTTACACACCTACAACAGTACCAACACCATCAGCCTGGGAGGATTCTCCCTATTGCATCGAGGTGGTGACAGGGAGACTGGCCAGCCTGATGAACTACAAAGATTTGACGTGAGAGCCGAGGGCACTGAAACATGCTGACACCAGCGACACAGATTATCAGATTACTCATGGGTAGCATACTGTTTCACTGTGTCTAAAAGTTACGTGTCTACTTGAAATTAATCCTCTGGGCACCCTCCACAGACTATGGAGAAAGATTGATTGGGCCTCTAGGAGGTACCTCTCTCTTTTTTGTACTATAAAGTAATGTAAACAACTATTTCAGACTGAATGCATGAGATGAATACTTTCCATTGTCACAGGTAACCCAGGATTTCTATCACCACAGTCTGTCACCTGTAAGTCTTTCAGTCATGCTCAGTCATAGCGCATATTGCATACCTATCGATCATTTCCCATTCTACAGATTGCAACTTACTTTTCCTTTTATCATCTCAGTCCAAGAGCTGGCAATACATGTACACATGAAAATAGCAAAGCCTATCCAAACCCTTTGGGGAGGTTACTTCATCCAACCTTGGCATTTGTACATTAAAACCAAACTAAAGCAACATGCAAACTTTACACTCTGAATACACTTGATTTAAGCAATTAAGCACAGCCTTAATTGCTATTGAACAGGTAGATATTTATTCCATTTTTGCTGTAACAATAAGTATCCTACTTGCAACATTCTCTTTTAAGTAAAAGCTTTTCCTTCTTGCTGAAAAGTCACTGAAAATTCATGTATCAGAAATAGTGTGGCCAGCAGGAGTAGGGAGGTGATCGTGCCCCTGTACTCGGCCCTGGTGAGGCCGCACCTCGAATCCTGTGTTCAGGTTTGGGCCCCTCACTACAGAAGGGACATTGAGATGCTGGAGCGTGTCCAGAGAAGGGCAATAAAGCTGGTGAAGGGCCTGGAGCACAGGTCCTAGGAGGAGCAGCAGGGTTGTTTAGCCTGGAGAAGAGGAGGCTGAGGGGAGACCTTATTGCTCTCTACAACTACCTGAAAGGAGGTTGTAGTGAGGTGGGGGTCGGTCTCTTCTCCCAAGTAACAAGCGATAGGACGAGAGGAAATGGCCTCAAGTTGCGCCAAGGGAGGTTTAGACTGGACATTAGGAAAAAACTTCTTTACTGAAAGAGTGGTCAGGCCTTGGAACAGGCTGCCCAGGGAAGTGGTTGGGTCACCATCCCTGGAAGTATTTAAAAGATGTGTAGATGTGGTGCTTAGGGACATGGTTTAGTGGTGGACTTGGCAGTGCTAGGTTAACAGTTGGACTTGATGATCTTAAAGGTCTTTTCCAACCTAAACAATTCTATGATTCTATGATTCTATTCTAATGTGACAAAGAAAAATTACATCTTTGAGTAAGCTGACCAGTGGATAGCAACAGATTCTCTTCTTTAATCACAAAGTAAGCATTTAAAGTTGTGCATAGGAATGGATTATTACTCTGTTTACATCCCTTTTTTTTTTTTAAAAAAAAAAAAAAAAAAAAAGAGCTTTGAACATACTTTAGGACAGAGGCCCATCTATTATCAGGTGACCATAGAGCATTTGCTTCAGATGATGGTAACTGGGGGTTTCAGCTGTAGTTCTGTTCTGTTCAAGTATCACAGTAAGAATTAACAGAAATACTTAATTTTCCTTGGTGGAATACAAAAAAAAGTTTTCATGTTTTAAAATTCTGGTTTTGGTAGGATTTGTTTTCAGTGTGTCAGCCCTTAACCCAAGTTAGTATCTTTATTTAATGTACCATGAAGTTTTGCAAGAGCATGGTGGCATATGGTACATCACAATATCCCACCAACATCTGCTATATGTTTCTTGGTCAAAGCTGAATTTAGATTTACACGTTGAAATAGAAGAACTACTCAGAAGTAGCTGCTACATGCCTTTGAAAGAAAGGTATCTTTAATGAGACAATGCTGCCCATATATGTATTTTCCTTACTTGATGTTTCAATGCCTTGATTAGCATCAAAATAATGCATTTCAGTGAGCTGGACTCAAGAAAACTATCGTGCTACAGAAATACAACACAGTTGAACTCTTTATTTTCTCTTGTGACTAGGATGAAGGTGTAATTCATTTCTTCAGCAATACCTTAAAAAGGAATACTTCTGGCTGGGAACAGATGGGAATTGTTGCATGCTCTCCTGACCTTCCCACTCTCCAGTGTCTGAGCAGAGAAGCTAGGCAAGCAACCTCTCCTCTTCCAGCTCCACAAATAAGACTGGGATGAACTGGGAAGTACAGAGGTGGTATAGAAGAAGGCTGAGTCAGGCAGGACAACACAAATGGTAAGAAAGATAAATGATACCAAATTAATAACTAACACAGCCCTTTTGTGGGATATTGCCCATTTTGACTCTTTTTACCTGCTTCCTTATGAGCTGAATTGAAAAGAAACTAACTGGTCTTTCTCTTCTCAGATAGAAAATGAGAGATGATTACACATTTTGCTCTTCAATACAAGAGCATCACCTATAAAGTTTATTAACTGCTCAAGAGTTTAGACTGTCTTATGATTACATTACACACTAGTAAGCAAAGAAATGTCAGACTTTGTAATGGGTTATTTAAGCTAGGCAGCCCTCTTCTTCCTCCTTCTTCTTCCACGTGTGGTTTGTTTTAGGAGGTAGTTCCATCCCAGCATTATCAGAAAAACACAATTCTGGCCAGAGTCAGATTTAACTATTCAAATTTACATTTTGTGGTGGGAGTCATTCTGAGTGTCTAAATTTAGAGGTCTACACAGATATATCTACACTTCACTTACACTTACTGTGCTCTTGACTTTACTGATTAGATCTGTTCTCAGAAATTTAACTGACCAGCAGTTAGCTGTTTGTCATTAATCCCTTTGACCATATGGGAGAATAAATGCAGATATGTCTATTTAAACATCTTAATTTCATATAATTCTCACTTTTTTAAGCTATAAGGCTCTTGCCCATCACATAATGCAGTAGAGTTGTAAAATCTTAAATATCAAATCAAAACATGCCTTTATAGCTGTTAAAAATTCATTGAGCATTCCAGGGAATCGATGCCTTATTTTTAACACTTAAAGCAAGAAGTCAAACACACCAAGAAGTAAATGACTGAACAAATACAAGACATCTAGCTTTTCTTTAAGTTTATCCAGTGTGGATTTTGTGAGGACTTATATACATTCTCATCTGTACATAAGCAAGTCCTTCCCATTCAGATTAATGTAATTGTTCATTGAATGAATTACGCATACACTTAATTTAAAGTTGGAAAAACAAAATCCATTCCTGCAATATACAGTTGTAACTTGATCACTGTTGCTTGCATTCTAAAAATACTCAAACTATAGCATTATTTGTCTTCCCATAAAAATCTCCTTCCATAGGTAGAGTCTAATTTCTGATTTCCAGTGTAGAGCAGCTTTGGTTTGTAATGGTTTTTGTTTCTTTTTGGAGATCAATTTGAGTTTTAGCATTCATCTGAGCTTTAAAAATACTTTAGTCTCAGTTATGATGCATTTTTGTTACTGAAAAGTGTATAAAAACAAAAGAGGATATTCTACACAATGAGTGAAAACAAAAAAACCACCATAGAAGTACTTAATAAAACTTTATCAGTGACCAAGCTTTCACAGCTTCTGGCTGAATACATACTATTTTAGATGTATTATCTGAGATGTAGTCTCACATTATTTTGGTTAGAGAGAGATGAGTCAACTATTTGACAAGTCTTCTTCCAGTGAGAAAGGTCACAGTCAAGTAACCTCAACTTCCTTTGAGCTAAACTATTCAGACTGAGCTCCTTTTTTAGCTTGAAAAAGCAGGGATTTTAGAACTTCAGTTTAATCTTTTCAAGAAAATAAAAGACAGAACAGAAGACAACAGAAGACCTGGATGTTCTGATAATATCCTCACTGGCATGTGTACACAAATAACCCTACTTCTTTCTATCCAGTGTTCTTCAGCCTCCAGGGATGATTACTGCTTTGTTTGCCATCACCTCAAAATGGAGCTTTTGCAGACAATCCCCTAAATTTCTGTGTTCCCTTGAGCTTTAGGGATCCCTTGAGCTTTTTTCATGAACCTTGAGGTTCATGTTTAGCTGTAATAAAAAGCACTAGTCGAGCAGATACAACGCACCATACAATCTAGATGACTCAACTATCCTGCCACGGCTATAAACATAAGTTTTCAGATGTTACAAGAACAAGCCAACATTTCTAACCATTTCATTCCATGTAACTAATGCTACCAGTATTAAGGGTAAGATTCAGCTCCAGACTCAGACACTTAAATTGAGGTGCCTACAGAAGATCTATAGTGTCTAAGCTCCCATCCATTATAGTCAACGGAAATTGAGGCAATAAAAATCAATTGAGCCTAACTACTCTGATTTAACTCACTTTCAAGTACAGGCATCTAGGGGACAGTGCCTTAAAACGTTTGAGATGCCACAAGGGTATCCTGTCTGGCCTCCAGTCACCACTCCAGAAACACAGGTCCTGTGTCATGTGTGCCATCTCCATGAAGATTTCTCAGATACCTTAGAGCATCTAAAATGGCTTTAAAATCTACAGTGTGACTAAGTATCTAAGTTTAGATGTCTTGGTCTGTAAACTGAATCCCAGCCTACATTATTTCTAGTCAACAACAGATCCAAGACTCAACTAAGAACCTTCCTAACATATCCAACTCCAAATTCCTACTTATAGCTAAGTAAAGTTGTCAGCTTTTCTGTAATCTGATTTATTCTTGCAATAAAAATACTGTGTAGTGCCAATGCACATTTTACGTTTATTATCCAAATACATATTTTGGAACCAAGATTTCTATAAAAGTCTCATCAAACTGGTACCCAGCCTCTTAAAGTAAAATCCGTTTTCTGTATAACCCAGATGACTCATTTTACTAGTACCAGTATCGAATTGGACTGAATTGGGTGCAACACTGATGTTTTCTTCCCTCATGTGAAACATGTCTCCTGGAGATATCCAGGCTACACAACTCATTAGCAGAAGTGGCTGGCTCCAGTGACATGCATGTGGAAAGCTAACATCAAATACCAAAAACTAAAAAAATGAATGTATAATTGATTTCTGGTATAACCATCAGCACAACATCTGATGCAAAACAACTGTAAGCAAGCAGTGCAGCCTTGCAGACTAGGAACAAGAGGGAATAGCTCTTAAGTAACCAAAGTATCTAACAGATGTACTTCCCTTACTGACAACACGTATTTGTCAGTATTGGGAAATGGACAGGGCTATCAAGAACATTTCTGTTTCTACTACAAAAAAATACAAAAGTGCATATGCAGTATTGCAGACCTTTCCTTGAAACTGTAATCACCAATCTTTTGCTTCCCCATTCAGTGTCCCCAGAATTTATTGATGCTGCCACTCTGAAAAGCAATTTTTTCCTCCCTCCTTCTCAGGCTTCCCCAGCTGAAAATAGCTTTGTATTGTAACTGTGAAGAAAGAAACAAAACTTGCTGTAATTCTTTTAAAGAAATGAGAGACAAGCATATGATGATACACTGAATAATCTTGGAAAGAATATAAGAGATTAATTATATAGCATGCAGCTGTAGTAGTGAACCACGCTACTAACACAGTTGGCTGACATCCTAAGTCCAAGCAACCAGCCAGGCCTTGCAACCTGCAGAACAAACTCTGGGCTTGCAACCTACCCAGATATTTTTTGGATCAGCGATATGCAGCCATTAATTTCTCTCTTCTTAAAGGTAGTATCACATAACCAATAACTGCAAACAATAAATTGCACTGCCTTCATCATTAGCAAGTAGAAATGTTAGACATCTTAACTGGCTTAAGATAGAATTAATAAAAAATATGGCGAAAGATTATATTACTAGGTCATTATACTTTACTATCTGATAAACTATGCTAGACGGACTTTTATTACCTAAATTGTCATTTAATTTCCATGGCCTCAACGCCTATTTTCCAGACTACATCAGATGGCTATTCGAGAATGTAGAAAAGAAATCTATATGGATATTAATTGTGAAGGTTTTTATCATGTTTAATGCAAACCCCCACCCCCACCCCCCCAAAATAAAAAAAAAGTAATCCTTGCTATAAACCTGTGCCAAATACTGAATCCTTGAGAGCTTTATGAAATTGTGGGGGCTATCCTACCACTCTTTTTTCCTTTTCTAAGTGGAATACAGTGTAAGTTTAAAAGCAGATGGCTATTGTAGTCAAGAAATCAAATATTAAGAAAAAAAAAATTATTCTGATAATGGACCCATCCCTAGCACCTCTGAAAAGATGCATCATCAAGGGCGTCACAGGGTTCTGACCATGCATAAATCAAAGCATTCACAGATTAAACAAGCCTGTTTCGAAGCAAGAAATTCTTCTTTCCAGTGAAAGAACGTACATATAATCAACAGTTTTCTTTACACACATTGTCTGTCAGGTTTGCTAAGTATGTAACAATGAAGCACCTGTTTCACGGCAGGGTCTCTTTCTTCAATTTGAATTCTTAAACACTCTGTAGCCACTCTCACTACTAGAACCACAGGCAATGATTATCACAGCAGCTAAGGGATAGAAGAGCGCACATAACTTTGTCAGTTAATATTTATACATCTTCCTGAAAATGATAAGCTCATCTGAACTTTGCTATAGAGACTAAATACTGATTTTATTTGGTTCTATCCCTTTAGCATGTGAAGAAAAACATCAAGGACCAGATTGACTAAGAAGGCAAACTCTTAAAATATAAACTCAACAGGAAAAATAAGATACAGCGAGCCCAGAATCTTAGTGTGATTTCTGATTTTGTTACCTAAAACTATCATTTAACCAGTTATAGAGAGAAAGCAAAGTTGGGCAACAGCCTTCCAGAGTATGGAAAAAGTTAGTTGATCGAAGGAAGATTTCTACTGATGACAGAATATTTCCATTTAAAACTGCTATGGATTCACACAGCTCTACTTTTGCCAAAATACAAGCTGTATATCAATTGTATCTGCTTAGAATCTGCATAGAAAAGATCAGACTAAAATAAATCACGGAAAAATTGTGATAAAGTGGAGTATATCACTTTTCTTTTTATTTGACTGCTCTCCAAAAGAGCTAGACTCATCAAAGCAAATACTAGGTTAAAGAGAAGAGAATATTATGGAAATAAAATCTGAACAGTAGTTAAGGAAACCAAGCAATATAAAGCCATCTGAATTTGCTATCAGGCACACAAGAGTTCTACCTGAAAGAAAATTTGTGAAGGTGAAAAAATGCCAAGAATCCCCTCCCAGTAGACCCAATTCATTTCAAGTTGCTACAGTTTTCAAAGCAAACCAAGGATTTACTCACCCTTTCATCCATCTGTGCCACTCACAGAAACTCAAGTCTAAAACAACATGAAAACAAAAACAAAACAAAAAAAAAGGCAAAACAAAAAAAAAATTCTTAAGAAAAACATTTCCTATGCTGACATTGAAAAACATATCCTGGCATTAAACATTAAACACAAGCATACTTGATTGACTCTGAAGGAAGTGTTGCCCCTCCACTCCCATCTTTCACATTTTCTAGTATCTAATTATGCAGCCCCATTAGAAGCTTTTTCTAGCTACATAACTGCCTCTTCTCCTAAAGGAAACTATCGTGCCAGATCCATCACTTGTACAAAATGAGAACAAATCTCTTGTTTAAACCTGATTAATCTGGAGTAGGCCTTAACCACTGCCCTTGATGTAAGCTTGTTCTGGACACAGTGAGCTAGCAAACCTATAAACACAGCGGCTACACAAGATAGTACCGAGCCATCAGTAACACAGAAGAGGAAGCAGTTTTGAGATAAACTGGCAAAACACAACATTTTCAGGCTAATAGCTAAGGCATTTCCAAAAAAAAAAAAAAAAACAAACCCACAAAACATTTATACAATGAAGGCAAAGTGTAAGACTGTGACAGATCTAAGGAAATACTCCTGACAGAGTTTTAAGTCTCACATGGAGTCCTTAAGCTTAAGATACCTATTTGCAAAATACTTCAGGCAACAGAGAGAGATCTACTCAGGATAAGAAAAATGAAGGATCATCAATTTTCATCAGTTTCATAACCAGTTAAGTACAAAAAAAGTCTGTCCACTTCTTGAAACATTTCAACAATCCACAGTAATGTGAACCAGACCAGTAACACCAAAATTAAGTCCCTTTCAAGCAAAATTGAATAAAAAAATACAGTAACGAAACCAACTCAGAAAGACACTTGTGTCCTATTTGTTTATTAACCTCCTCATTACAAATTAGCACACCAAACTTATTTTATTAGTTCCTAAAATTCAAATGGCATATTCTCACGACTCATTTCAGAGGATGGAAACATGCAAAAAGGCCCACAAATAGCAAGGGCTTTATTAAAAAAACCAATCCTCTCTACCAAAGTCCTAGCTGAAATCCATGACACTGTGGAACCACAAGACTTGAGCAAGCAGCACTTCTAGCCTTAACCTCCCTGAACACCCAAGGGAAAGCTTCCTTTGGGGCGCATTACCTTTCTGGACATTGTTATGCAAAACTTTTTGGGGTTTGGTGGTTTGACATGAAAAGTGTAGCCCCTTCTTTGTTGTTCTTACTACATGAAGTTTAATGCTTACAAGGTACCTGATGGTTAGAAGACCAGCTGGTGAAAAAAAAGAAAGCATAGTACAGAAGTATACTGTACTTCTAGTTCATCTAGTGCATGCAATGTAGCTGAAGCCATTACTGGGGATTTTGTTTTACTAGTTTCACAATTTCTACACATATTTGAGAGTATATCTTATTTCCAGTCTGGCACTAGATATTCTTCAAATGTATTTGTCTCACACTATTATGGGAACTCCCACGTGAGTATGTTAAGAATCTGTACAGTCTTCAAGGGCAAGAAATAGGCAGATAAGAAAAGAAACAGAAACAAAAAAAATGAGCACAGACACATTTTGACATCAAGGCAAAATTTTCCTTTTCTGAGTGTCAAGCTTTTTCTCTAAAAGATGAAAGGATCACAATAAAAAGGCTCAAAAAATTAAACAACGAAATACACATACTTATTTTCTCAACTCAAACAGCAAAACAAATTGAACCAAAGTGTTTCAAAGAGCACAAAAACCTGCTCTTTAGCTTCAGTCACCCAAACTGCCTTTTTGGGGTTTTAGACAGCTTATGGCACATTTTTAAATGGAAAAGTGGACCGCATTCATGGTGGCTGTCTGTGCCTTGACAACCTATACTGTAGTAATACTGCCAGACGCTATTCAGACCATTTCACATGAAGGTATTAGGAGCCTTCAGCTGTTCACAGTCACTCCTGATGACTAGGTGTGATGACTGCGTGAAGTGGGAGAGGCAATCTTCCAAACCAGCATGGCTGGTTTCAAGAGGGACTAGTCTGGCTCTCCTTCTCCAAAAGGGTTGGTCTCAAAGGTAGTTTCTGGTGTTGTACAGAAGCGTCAGTTTTAAGTCTCTCAGCATAGCAAAGCAATCCTTGAAAGGAACAGATTTCTTTCATCAGTACTGGCACTCAAAATGAGACCATATGTCTAAGCTATAATATGCAAAATTCTCCAATGACAGCTTATTTTTCTAGTAGGAAATGTGATTTACATAGATTGAACTTTAGGATCCATTTACAAGATTTGTGAGAAAAACTGGTTTCCTTATAGTAAAAATACACTTCTTCCTGCTCAGAGGAAGCAAGCTTTAATACTGCAAAGTCACTAGCCTTCCTGGGGACACAGACCCCATTTAGTTATATCTATCTGCCTCTCACAGGAGCCAAAAGAAGTAGCTGACTTTTCCAGAAAAAAAGTAAAAACAGGAAAGGCACAATAAGGAGTTACTGCCAGCTGCTGAAAGAGCACGATAGAAAGCAGAGAAAGAGTGCAGAACTGAAATTATGTGATTGAAAGCAATGGAAATGGAAAAGTTAAGCAGAAGGCCCAAGCAGATGGAGCCAGCTAAGCAAGTGAAATAGTAACAGGATTTATTTTCTATGGATAACTGAAAGAGAACTCAAAGGTAGGAGTCATGGACAATATAGAGCAAGTCCAACCTGTGCATGGAAATACTACCCATGTGAAGGCTGAAGAAATCAAGCTCAGAAGAATACAAGAATGAAAAAATAGGTGCTGCAAGTAATTGAGCCAAAAGCGCTTTGGGCTGCTGCAAGCTGCTTCACAACACACACAGAAGGCACCTTACTTTGCTGTTTGCTCCTAATTATGCCTGGATGGAAAGCTCAAATGACACTGCAAAAGGTAACATTTCCTTTCCCAGGCAGGGGTGGGCAGCCTCAACAGCAGAGGGGATGGTAACTGCACTGGAGAGTGAAAGAGGGCTCTCCAGCAGTGCTGGAAATCTATAGCCTGGTGAATGAGTGCTTATAGTGATTACACCTAGTTACAGACATTCACTAGTACTGGAATTAATGGCCTTGGCCAAGTTATTTGTTCCCACCTAGAAATTATGATCTAAGCTCTAGGTTCACCAATATCACCATCTCCAAACTTTTTTCACGTACCTTGAGAGAATAAGTATTCATGGACAACTTTCATTTTACACGTGCGTGCACCCTTCCAGGCTGACTCTCTGTCACAAGGAACTGACAACAATTTAATGACCTCCCTTCCACGGGGCAGCACAAAGCACATCTACTGGCTCCAGGTCCAAGAGCAGCATCCCTGATTTATCAACTTGGGAAAAGCAACTACTTTCTGAAAAGGCAGCACAGAAACCATCCTCATGTGTTGCACTATCCCATCGAAAGTTCGCAAGGCTGAGCCCTGAATCCCAGTTAGCTTTCAGAGGGAATTACAAATCACACACTTAGAGGGGAATACAGGGTCCCTCAAACAAAGCAGGTGCCCAAAACATGTCATCCACTCGGAAAGCATCTGCTAGCCTGGCAAGTTTTAAAAGCTGGAATCTTTAAATTACTGTGTTGAACCAGAACTATTTACTAGTTCTCTGCAAAATGAATGCTTTTGTTTAAGGGCTTAAACAAGTCTATTATTAGCAGTACTATAGAAAACAATAAAAAAGCTACTACTCTAATTTCTCCCACATGTGGGAGAATGAGCTGAGCAGCATTTAGAGATTTCTAGCCTTTTACATTCTAAAGTAGGGACACAAGTTGTGAAAGGTACATATGCAACTACAATAAACACAGATAATTAGAAAATTCTGGATTTGTGTGCACAGAATCCGCAGCATTGATCCTGTTACACATACAGGCATGATCGTGACAAACTAGGTAACTTTCTCCATAGACTACACAATTTGCCGAAGAAGAAACATCTAGTACAACTAACAAAAGGAAAATGCAATTTAAAGTAAAAGTAATTAAGTCCCGAAGCTTTTGTTTGGGTTATTACCTATGATACTATGGTATCTAATATCTGTCATTTCTGAAGTGTCAGTGACAGCCAAGTTCAAGATCTGTTACCTAAAAGTAGGTCAGGAGAACCTCTTGGCTGAGCTCGCATAGCTCTGTCCTCCTCCTTCCCATTTTCTTTCCCAGTGGATCTCGTGCTCACAATCGTGTCAAGTTTGAATGCCTTTTCATTCTTTGCTATCAGTTACACTGTTAAGGAAATCTGCCTATTCAAAACCAAAAACCAGTCAACTCATCTCCTGCTAAGAGGAATTCTACATTACAGAAAATTCATAGTCTTTCAGAAATAAAACTTTTTTGTTTGTTTATTTCAGATGAACATTGCATGAAAAATACACAGCACTGGCAGAAGTCCACCAACAAAACCCCAAAGATTTCAGCATACTTTCTAATCAATTAAAGCAAAACTTTTATCTAGACAATTAGGTATCTTTTCACACACTTCTCTTCAGACAAATACACAACAGTACTATAAAAGTCACTGTTGTTTATTCAGTTTAAAAAAAAAAAAAATGCTTATTTCTTTCTGCTCTTTGCTTTCCATAAGCTTCCCAACCATTTCTACTGATTTTAGATGTATGGTCTGACGTTAGGGTTTGGGTTTTTTTAAAGAAAGAAATGGATTGGTAAATTCCACAAATAATACTGCTGGCAGCTTGGATAAAACAGAATCCAAGTAACAGAAATGACGTGATTATTAAAGTCCCCTTCTCCCCGCCACTACCCCGCAAACCCAACCACGTACTGGGCTCTGAAATGGCAGACCAGAAATTGATAATGTCTGCTTAGGCTAGCACTATTTGATAGATAATTATCACTGGAGAGGTAGCAGGTCTAGACTGGTTTCTATTGTTTGGTTTTTCTTCTTTTTTTTCCTTTTAAAGAGAGGAAACCACTAAAACACATCCCAAGCTTTCTTCAGAATTGGATGCCGAAAAGCCCACATGCCAACATTAGACAGTTCTAAGGGGCCACAGTTCATATGCCCTACAAACACTTGTTCTTACAGGCATATATATTAACTGAAAAAAAAAAAAAAAAAAAATCTTGTTTCCCCCTTTGACAAGAGCACTCAAAAATGTTTTAGTTATGACTTGTAGTTGTAATAAACTCTCACATCACTAAATATTTTCCCGAAGCTTAAGTCCACAGTAAAGTAATTATAAGCTTCACTTTTAAAGTGTTTGATTTAGAAAAAATTTTTGTCCTCAAGTTGATAAGATGTCCATGAAAGACATAAAACCATGGATGACAAAACTTTAAACTAGTCCATCAGTAACACTTGTAAAAACAGACAGAAATACACTACTAGGTCAGAAGATGAAAGGCAGGGCAACTGATAGGGAAAAAAAATGGGATTTCTGGGGTTAATTTCCTCTTGTAACTTCTAACCCTGCACACTTTGCCTGTATAAAAATGAAAAGAGGTTGTGTTTTACCAGAGAATTTACACTCTAATGTTCTCACTCATAAAACCAGCAAGTGCATATCTAACATCTGAACCATTCTTAGCCGTTTAAGTCAGTTTTCATAGCTCCCTAGAAGTCAGATGTCCCTACTACGAAGCAATTTGAGCGAAGTTTTTTAAAAAATACAGGAAAAAGGTTCACTAGGTATTATTTTAAGAGAACAAAATTTTATAATCTAATTAGCCATGAAGTCCAAACCATTATTATATGCATATAGTTCATGATAACCACAAATAAAAGAGAATCATGCAGGTTGGAAAGGACTTTGGGAGGTCCCCTGGCCCGATCCCTACTCAGAGCAGGTCCAGCTGGGCCAGGCTGCTCAGGGCTATCTCCAGGTGAGTACTGAGTCTCTCCAAGGATGGAGATTCACTTCTTTCCAGGCAGCCTCCCACTGCACTTGACCATCCTCAAGGTAAATTTTTTTTTTTTCCTCAAATCTATTTGGAATTTCCCACATTCCAACTTGTCTTCCTTACCTCTGACTCTGTCACCACGAGCCTGCATTTTTTCTACACCAACCACTAGTACTTGTAGACAGCAGTAAGGTCCTCCCAGGCCTTCCCTAGTCTGAACAAACCCAGTTCCGTCAGCTCCTTCTCATACATCCCGTGCTCCAGCATCCTGACCATGTTGGTGGCCCTCCACTGGACTAGCTCCAGCATGCTCACGTCCTGTAGTAGGGAGTCCCAAGCTGGATGCAGTACTCCAGATGTGGTCTCACAAGTGATGTATGGAGGAGAAGAAGCACTTGCCTTGACATGCTGGCTACACTCTTGCTAACCAGACCATTTTGCAGTCGGCCACCTTTGCTGCAAAGGCACACTGGTAACTCATCTTCAGCTTGTTCACCAGGCCACCCAGGCCTTCTTCTACAGAGGTGCTTTCTCTCCACTTGTTTCCCAGCCCTGTACTGTTGCACAGGTTTATTCCATCCTAATCACAGGACCGCTCATCCACCGTTGTCAAACTTCATGGAGTTCCTGTCAGCCCGTTTTTGCAGCCTTTCTGGGTCACTCCGAAAAACAGCCTGCCTTCTAACATGTATAGCCCTCAGGCTGGCAGATAGTGCAGTCTGTCTCATCATACAGCTTATTAATACAGATGCTAAATTGTTCAGCCCGTTATGTTTTAACCACAATATTTCATTTATTGAAATAATAATTTTGTTCTATTTCCCAGTGGAACAGAAAACTTGAATTTAAGTAGAGCATAAGTAGTGACCTGAACTAAGTACCTCTTGACATTGCTCCTAAGTCTCCTCTCATACAAGTAAAAGTCAGAACAATCCACGTGTAATTTACTCCATTGCGATACCTGAGTGAGAGTCTCTCCCAGGATCACGAGCAAGTATAACAATTTTTTTCAGCCAGGAACCTTATGAAACTGCTGTAGCTTACATTTTCTTGCATTAGAAAATAAGTATTAACTGTTTCTCCGTCCAACAGCAAAGTAATTTTAGACTATTTGTAGTTTAATCTTTAGAAAACCAAATTACTACACAGTCCATCTTAGAACGCTGCCTCTGACCTCTGTCCTCCTTTTTATTTTGGATTTTGAGTGTTCTTTTAGTTTCTCAAAATCTATGTGTCCCCCAAACTAGTTGTTTACTCTTTATTTTCTAATAATAAATGAGAAAAGCGATAATTTTCTCTTTAAAAAAAAATTGTAGGCTTTTACCGTTTTGTTGAGAATTGTTTTCTCTCCTTATCTTCCCTGGACTTGGTCTGTCCTTCCTTCCACCTCTACTCTCCTGTGGTCCTTGACAGGATTTTCTGGATCATGGGGGTTTTTTTTGGTTTGGGGTTTGGTTTTTTTCCTAAATACAGGGTTTTTAGAAATTGAAAGGAATAGTTTGCAATAATTCTTCAAAAAGGCAGATAAACAAAAATGTTGCAGAAATATTTCTCTGAAGACAGTTGGAAGTATTTATTTTCACATTTTCATTTTAGAAAATGACTAAGATGTTCTAACAAATGCTTCCTCTTCTAACTGCATCATTTTCCGGACAGAATCTAGCAGTTAATTTGTTTCTCTGTTCAAGAGGTGAATACTTTTTGCAACAAAAGAAAGCATAATAAATATCTGCTAATGTACTGGCAGCTTTTCTGTGTTTACTTGAACGAGACTTTTTCATTTTAAGACCATTTTTTGTAGTAGCATCTACTGGTTTTCCATGGGAAACTTTTAGCTGAGATTATGAAAGATGGGAAGATTAATCTAACCTCATTTTCTCTAATTAACAACCTCATTTTATCCATGGTTTAATGTGAATGACTAATGGCTGAAAGATAGTAATCTCTTTTTCTTTGGACTGTCCTAAACACAGTTAATATTGCTGCTAAGTTAGATCATAGAAATATTTATAGCACCAATGTGACTTTTTTGTTTGAGCATAGCACAGATAATTAGAGACAGACAGACTTTTTTTCTTATTATTTCTAGTGTGTTTACTCATCTTACACTATTTGGCAATTTAGAAACAAAATCTAAAGTCCAACCTTTTCAAGACAGACATTGCCAGAGGGATTTTTAGGTCAATTCTCACCGTTGGACAGTTCTTACTAAAAAAAGAAACACAAAAAACTCAGTGGACATTGCAGCAACATTAAAGTACACTGATTCTAAGAGGATCATCAAAACCACAAATATTCTGTTGTTAAACAACTGGATTTTTCAGAGTTGAACAATAATTCCCTACAGTATCTGTTAATTGATTAGTATATTTCTCAGGTACACTAAAGAAATGAATTCCAGAAGGGATCATTTTCATCTGCATACAGAAAAGTAATCCAGAATAAAAAAAATTGTCTTTCCTTTTTTTTTTTTTTTTAAAAAAAAAAACACTACAGATGGCAAGAAGTTTCAGCAACCGGGGGAGAGAGAACCCTCTCTGTCACATTGTTTCAGCTTGAGTTCTGCAGATACCAAGACCTGGAGGACCTCTATACATGCTCTTGTCCAATATCGGACGAGTCCACATTAAGCCAACAGAGACGGTTGTGTCAGGCTGGATCGCGTGGAAGAAGTCACAAACTGTAGCCAAGTAGTTATGTGAGCAACAGCCCTGACGTACGTGCCAGCAGAAGAATGCTTTTGGTAGATCAGTCCATGTTGCCTAAGACAGCAGCAAAGCTACGCTGGCAAGAAGCTTCCTCCTGCAGGCATACACCCCATCTCCATGAGAGGGCTCTACCCGCACGGCTGCATCAGCCGAGGCTCTGTTGCAGCCCTCCACAAAATCACCGCCCATCCCTCCCCAAGAGAGCCTTGGAGAGCAACTCTTCACATCGTTGCCATAAAAAAACGTATGCCTGGTTAAATAATTTTGGTCTGCGTAGCTTGTTTCTGCTGAACAGCATGTACAAGCAGCCCTTTACACACACTGAAAACTGCTTCAGTCTGGTCACTGATTTGTAACAAGATTTGTACCAAATGAAATGGAAACTAATACATAACCCTGGTTAATGCAGTACCATGACAGAAATTAAAAACCTTGTTATTCTCCTTGCTGAAGGAGAGCAGATAGCAAGGTCATACAGGTCATTTCTGAAGCAGGGAAGGGGAAACGGATCATCAGTCAGGATACTTTCCAAGTAGAACATATTTACAAAACCTGAAGCATTCCAGCTCCTTGAATGAGGTGATTCTTGCATGCACTTCATCAACTTTCTCTTGTATTTCTACAAGAGAAAACATAACTACCCTTGCAATAAGAAAAACTTTCTGGAACCCTTTCAGGCTGTGACACATTAGGAATGCTGAAGTACACGATTCGTATTCTGCCTTGTTTTTGAAATCTACCCCAAAACCCCTCTCCAGACCTGCTCTATATCCTACAAACGAACCTTTTTAATTTTGTCAAGGATTAGTGTCTAGCCATCAGGAAGATTTACATAACCATCCAAAAACAATTTTCCAGGTGATACTCCTATATAGGATTTTTTAACTCCAGAACAAGTTAGGTACACACACATCAGTGAACCAAAATAAAAATCAGGGGATACATTACCGATATTAATGAATACAAATACTATCACATGTTCTTTCCAATACTTTCTAGAAGAATTTATGGGAAAGCTGGCCTGCGGATCGTCTCACAGGCTATCAGAAGATGCTTTACCGAAAAAGCTGGTTCTTTGTTCTTCATTTCCACGTTGTGCTAAAACAAGCTTTAATGATCCCTCTATTAATTTGGTTTATGGGTTTTGTGCCTTGAATGAATATGCAGAAAAATGTATAAATGGGAGGAGCTGCAAACTTTTTTCAAAGCCAATTGAGTTTGGGAATTTAAATGATGTACGTGCCTGCCAGCACGAGGAGCTGCAGACAGACTCGCATCCTGGCAGCAGGTCAGCAACGGGTGAGTGAGGCTGGGAGAATCTCCCCCATTTGAACTCTAGTTCAGATGCAACCGTTGGCATCTTAATCGGCGCTAAGCAATAGCAAGAGAGACCTTATAACAAGACACTACTACTTAACAGCATAAAGGCAGTCAGCTAAATTATGCTTTTTAATATCTCGTATAATATAGTACTTTATTTAAGACATTACACAGGAAGATAGCAGTAGCCATCCAACAGTAGTAACAGCTGCAGGAATTTCAGCATTAGATTTTTTTACTGTATGTTACTATATGTACTTCTACTTTGTTTTTTTCCTTCCAAATATGGTTGGACTAAACACACAAAAACACACTGACCCAAAGACTATCCATCCAAAGCGATTAGATAAGAGCCAAGGAAAGGAAGCTGAAAATATGCTTGCTAAGGGTTTAATACACATAGCATACAAAAAGTTTTGTCGGGAAGGAAAGAGAAGACGACAGCCAGCTCTGCTTTTCTTGAAGCTGAGAAAAATACAAGAGGCATTGCTGGCACCACCGATCTCTAAACCAGTTCTGGCTCTTCAGGATTCAATGTAACTATGCATTGAACCACGCTTAATTTTTAGAACATTAGGTAAATTGAGCACAGTGTAAATATTTTCACCAGTCTGACTCAGAGCGCAAAACTTTTTGATGGCTCTTAAGAGCTAGACCCTGTCTTTGTATCCACACAGACAGAGTAAGCACTGCTCCCAACCGAGGAGGTTTTCCCTACGCTATTTCTGTGTGTAAGTGGAAAGACACAAAAGCATGTTACACATAGGCTGGTCTACATGTTTTTTTTTTCACTCTTTCACTACTACATTCTATAAATAACATATTTATTGGGTCTGATAAGCAAGTGAAACTCTCATGAAGGCTATTGCCTTCTCTTGGATTTAAAGCACAGCATACATCTATATACATCTAAAACACCCTGTGAAACATTTTTACTGCACTAAAAGCTGATGGGACCTATAGAAGTGCTTAAGCCCAGACAATTAAAGGTTTTGAATCCCTTATTTCTTAATGATATGTATTAGGTGCATGCATATTAGGTTTTTTGTTTGAACGGGATGCAGGCTTTTGAATCAAGTTTCCTCATTGTCACAACTCACTGTATTTGGCTCATATTGTGGAACAGTCTCAGAGCACTTGAAGTAAATTATTTTGGGATAAAAAGTAATTAGAAGATATGTTCCAGGAGTTCACCTTATACGCCTGAGCTGTAAGCAGGCATTCAGTCCAAATGGTTAGTCCAAAAGTGAAGGGGGGGGAGGGGGAACCACCAAAAAAACCACAAACAAACAAACAAAAAAAAACCAAACAAAAAAAAAACAACAAAACAAACACACACCAAATCTCCTGCTCCCTACCAAAGAAACAAAACAAAATTACAATCCAGATGAAAAAAACTAAAGAGATGTAAAAAAAATCCACCTCCCAAAAAAAATTTAAAATAAGTTTTTAAATAGCTCCAAGCCTCAGACTCTCCTAAAAAAATCCTTGACCCGGTATACTGTGGGCATCTGGTCTACATATCGACACTGAAGAAACAGGCCATGAAAACCAGAGTGTTTACTACTTGCATAGAGTTTGGAAATCTATATATGTAAGTGCATTACTTTAATTAAGATGTAAGAGATTGGTGTGGAAACTGTTCTAACATGAGCATGGCATACTGCAAGTGCTCTGTTTTTCTCTTCAACAGAATACAGAAGAGAAAAACGTCACATTTTTTATGGTGTACTTGTTATATTTCCACTAACACGTTAACATAAGCAAGAATAATATGATTAAATTATTCTGAATTTTGCAGTCATAAAGAATTATACATGACTCGGAACCACTACAGATTGAAAAAAACAGCCTATAATTCCAAGAGGAGAAACAGCAGCAGATTTTGGCCTTCTCCCTAAAAACAGGTTCCTGATCAGTGGAGATTCTGACTCACCAAGATGTTTTGTGTTATTTCTACTCCATTATCATTGATTAGGTCAAGTGCAATCCCAATATGTCTTCTTTATCATTAGCTAAACTTTATGGTTTATTCTTACCTCTTGTAAGCTCCATAGCTAGTGTAGCTCCAGGAGATGAGTTTCTTCTCCAGTTGCTGATATGACTGAGCCTGTAGAGCTCCAGCCTGTTTGAGCAGGCTAAGACCACAACAAAGAATGTGGTCACTTAGCCAGCCAAATCCACGGAGGTCGCTTTAAACCTTCTTTGAAGTAGATGGCACACTCAGCAAGGTTTCATTGCAACGGGGCAAGCTTTTCTCAGGAACCCAAAGGTAAAAGCACATACGCATCCCCATTTCCTCTAAGTTATAGGTCCAATCAGACTCTATTTGACCTGGTTTTATTCCATTCACACACGCTGCAGTATTTTGAAGTTGTCCCTGCTTCGAGCAAAAAGCTGGACCAGATAAGCTCCAGGGGTCCCTTCCAACCTAAATCATTCTGTGATTCTGGGTCTTAGTTTCCAGGCTACTATCAGGGCATCTGGAAACCACTGAGAACCCAAACAAACCTCAAAGCTGTAAAACAACTTTAAGAAAGGTAACTGGCATGGGAACAACTGAAAATGGACAAGAAAAAAAGGAGAACACAAGATTCCAAAAATCAAAGACAGAAACCTAGCAAGATGAATATGAATTGCCCCCTTTTCCAGGCAAGAGAAATTAGTTACAACAGCAAGACAGTCCATCCTTTCTATCTGGCTTGAGCTCTCAACTACAGCAACCTATCTCTAGGTAGCTAGCCAGTAGAGTTTCAAGTTGTCTTTGCTAGCTTTCATATTAGTTTATTTAGTAGCAGAGGTAGGACCTACTTTAACAATTCACTCAACTGGAGCAGATGACATCTTGAAGCAGTTGGTGTGGAGGCTTTTCAAACCCTTCATTTATATGTCTCCTCTGCAGCACACTTGGACTGTGGCTTGCAGTTTAATTTCCATGCACCAAAACCTCTGAGAGATCTAAATGAGCTGAGGAAAGTGAAAACAACTGGGGTATGGGGGGGGGGAGGGAGGGAGCAGGCAGAAATCATCACAGCTGATTTGCTTTGTTGACCCAGCCAGAAGGTTTTCAACCTGAGAATTAAATTTCTTCAGTGATGATGGGATTGTCCGCTTAGTAGTTATTAGAATTCCTTGAAATTAATATTAACCATTTTGCTTTAGAAACAGCCCCAGATAGCCTTCTCTCAGGCTAGACAGAGCAGGATGGGATGAGAACTACAGGGTTCTGTTAGACCTTTCCCCTGCAACAGCTACTTACGCAAACAGAATGAAACGCTAAAGAGAAAGCACTGCCTTACGTTTGCCTGAATAAATATTTCCCATCTTCTCAAGGAGCTTGCATGTATTTTCTTTACAGAAGTGTTGATAGCTCTTTGAAAACAAGAGAGGCTCATACTGGATAGAAGGAAAAAAAATTTCCCCATGAGCACAGTCAAACACATACACAGGTTGCCCAGAGAAGTTGTACATTCTCCACCCTTAGAGTTTTCAAGACCCGACAGAATACAGCCCTGAGCAACCTGTTCTCACTCCATATCTGACCCTGCTTTGAGGAGGAGGTTGGACTAGAGACCTCCTGAGGTCCCTTCCGACAGAAATTATCCTATGGTTTTACAATAATATTTCACTCACACTCCCCATGATAATATTACAAGCTGCTTCTACTAAGTAGCATTGAGACAGGGATCTTCATAGTTTTAGGAAAAAAGGGTCATTTCAAGAAGCATCACAGTTTTTAGCACCAGACACTGGAAATTAACTTCATGGTGAGGAATGCCAGGTACTTTCATTTCACTTGATTCATATTATTATTTTTGCTGATGTTACTCTGAGTCAGGCAGGGGAAAAAAATGAATACACACTCATGTTGGTTTCACACATCTGTGTAAGCCAGCTGAATCTGGGCCAAAGTATTGGAAAGGCTTATTGAGACAGGCCAATTGCAGTGCAATAAACATACACAAAAAAGAATTGTTCCCCAAAATTAAACTAACATGCTTTGACTGACAAAACTTACTAGACAGAAAAAATGTCAGAGCACAGAGTAAATTGGGTAGGTTAAGTCATGGAAAAGGCTTATAAAAACTTTGCAAGTTCCTTAGCATGGAAAACTACAGGAAGGAGAGTAATTTTGTTTAGAAGGTATTCTTTTAAAACCCAGGACATGCTGCTGTGATTACTTCAAATAGTTCAGTCCCATATGCCGCATCTGACAAAACCACTCAATCTTTAATTTGCATTTTCCTTTAACTACTCATTTCAAGGCAGAGAGTGGAATAGCTGCATACACGACAGAGAGAGGCTGAGGCTTTCTTCATGCTATGATTCAAAAGAAGAGTTTCTAGTCAGAACAGGTTCTGCTCCTGCAAACATATATGTGGTGTTACAAACAGAAATTCATTTGCCTATAACAACATATATTGTCAACTGAAGAAAGGACAGGACAGGTAGGGAAAATTTCTGTTCAAGTCATACTATCTTCAACCCAAGCTGGATTTCTCACAGTGCTAGTACTTGGATTCCAACACCCACAGCACCAAAATGAGATTAATGAGGGGTTTTTTATTATTAATATAACACCCACAGCACCAAAATGAGATTAATGAGGGTTTTTTTTTTATTAATATAATTATTATTATTAATGAGATTTGCTGTGGATAACAGATTCACAGAATGCAGAGCAGACTCACCATAACAGATCCAGCTTCAGTTTTCTACAGCTGTATGTCTGACTACTGCGTTATTGCTCTGTTCTCCACATAGCAGCTTTGCCTACGTAAAGCAATGAAGCGTAAGAAAGAAGCCAGTACAAAATAAATGGGGCTTTTATGCACGTGCCATGTTTCTTCATAGTATCTGAAAGATTATTTCTATGAATCAGAAATAGATACAATTAGTAAATAAATACATGTAAGTCTTTCCAGGGCCAAAAAATGCTTATCATTGTATACTTTGAAAGTTGCACTGCTGGCAATTTGGAGTACAGCCAGACAAGCATTACCTCTCTGCAGCTACTTATATAATTAAGTATTTTCAGGATTGGGTTCACAGTTATTAATTCATCATGTAGGCTTTCTGGTCACTGCTGAAATCCCATAATAGAAAACAGGAATCTATTCTGAAATAACAAATTATTACAAAATATGGGAGGATTAAGATATAATTCAATACTTTGACATGAAAATAGATTCATTTTGCTAATCATTAAACCTTCATCGAGTTATCTTTCAAAGAAAATCTTATTTTGCTGGGTATTTACACTACAGAAGCGTAATTTTAAGAATGTCATAACAATTCATATGTAAAGAAAATGTATGCAGCTCCTTCTCTTTAGAGGATATAAACGTGCATTGTTTTTAGTATATTTTAGAAAAGAAGAATTTTAAAAAGATATCTTTAAGGGCAATAGTCAACTCCACTACACAAGGTATGGCAGGAATTTTTTTCAGCCTTTAGACATTTTCTGCACAGGACATTTTCTCTAGGGAATCAACATCAGAATCCTAAGTGTGGGAAAAGAGTTTATTTCAGATTTGTATCACCTCTGCCTATCCAATAGCTAGCAAAGTCTTCAGACAGCCAAATACACCCTTAGAAAGTCAGCTTTCATTCACATCATCACATGAATTTAAGTCCTGGAGACATGAGTTCTAGCTTCTTGAAGAAATGACATTTCACCCAGTTAAAAACTACCGAGTAGTGGTTAGCATTCAGCACTGGCCACGATTTGCAGTCCTGTCTAATGGATTTTCATGGATCTAGGAAACTGTACGTGCAGGAGACTGCACATCCACTAATACCCTCTCTACTTGTAATTGCAATACAGCGGAAGGTAGAAGGACATCGAAAACGTATGTCAGGACTCTACAGATTAGACATGGGTCTACTTAGATGTGACTTTAAAAGGAATAGCGGCCTGCTGACTGATTACTGCAAAAACTAGAAGACGATTCCCCCCACCAAGGAAAGAAAATTGTAAATAGAAACTAGATTATAGCAGTACAAAGACAACATAGCAAAACATTATTTAAAAAGACTAATTATACAAGACCAAGTATTTTATACTAGTTTTCATCCGCAAAATTTCTCAAATCCTGCTTGCCTTTTCAGATGAGAAAACTAAACGACCAAGATTTAATAATCACAAGTGCCTGACCTAGTTTCCAGTCCAGTGCCCAACCTACTACAATATTTTGTCTCTCTTGCTGAAGTAGAGCTCACTAATTAAAAGGAGGGAAAATGTCTGTACTGGTACTCGTTACATAGTTCTGAAGTAAGACAAAGAGTTTCAATCATATGTTTCAAGATTTGTGAAGTGTACCTCAAAGGGTGAGAAGCAGACCAGAAAGGGTGTCTGTTAATCACGCACCCTGTTTAAATTGCTAGTGGAACATTGTAACAACTAAACTGTACTTTCCTATATTCATCTGTTCTTCTTACCTGTGTTTTACCAACTACATCCTTACTGCAGAATAAAGTTAGAGGACTCGGTAACTATAGAACCAGAAGAAAGTTATTTCTTGCCATAAAATACACAAAAGTAAGAAGTTTAGGAAATAACATTAATTTGAAGGGTGTGTTTCTTTATCCTTCAGATTTCCCCTTCCCTCCCCCAAGAACTATAATTCAGAAGGAAGCACTCGCTTTTTATTCTGTATCCATGTACTCCAAGAAGCAGGAGAGCTTGGTACCTCAAACAGCCTGGCAGGAAAGCAGAGGCTCCAGTTTCACGCAGACTCCTGACCTGGAACACTTTTGCTCTTCTGGCAAACGCAAGGCCAGTGGCTACGAGACAGAGCCGGACCGGTTATGTTTCCCCAGGTAAGGTGCAAGTGAGATGTTCTACTTTTCCTGAGCTTAGATAAAGTGTTCCTTTCAAGCAGCTGCTGAGGACGTGTGGTGAAAGCCACCTCCAATGCAGGAAAAAAAGCAGTACAGTGAGTAAGACACCTTTTCTGATACCTGTTTACACAGCCTCACCTACATTTATTTATTTATTCTCACCTACAATGGATGTATTTAGTTCAACCACTGCAGTGTTCTAAATGTAAGAATTTGTATGCTCTATACAAAGTAAAAAAAAAAAAAAAATTCAGAATTATCAAGCTATTTTAAGGGCCATTCCTTATTTCTTTACCTGACCCTGGCCTGACCTAATAAATAGACAGCCATGCCAAATCCCCTATCCCATGAGCAAGAGGAAGGCTTTATCCAGTCTTCATTTAGAGAAAGCAATGCAATTGGTAAGCCTCATCCTTAGAGAATTTGGCATGAAATCTTGTCTTAACAAAAAGCAATAACACAAAAAAAGATAAACCACACTGCTTTTATGCTCTCCTAAGACTATAAAAATTGTATGCCTTAAAGACATACATTTGTATGCCTTAAAAGACAAACAGCAGATGTCTTCATGCCTAGAACTCTGTTAAAAATTATACTACCTCAAGCTTGTTGTTACACATAAGCTATGCATAGAAATGAACCAAAGTTCATTGACTTCATGAATAGATGTTTGTTACACACAAACTCTAATAAATTTTTTCAAAGAACTTCAGTGAATACCCTGTGCAGAGGAAAAGCTTTGAAGCATAGCAGGGAACCAGCCCTCCTTCACCAGGCCTGAAAGCTTTAGATGAAGTCTGTAAAATGACATCTCCACTCAGCGGCAGCCTGAAAAAACAAGGACCCCAGTGAGAAGAAGGTGGAAAGCGGGCATCACTAAGCTTCAACATGCTCCTGGGATAGAGGCAACTTGAAACATCCCAAGATGGAGTTGTGCTGGAATCAGAAGGACAACTGTCCCCCACTTGGGCTCTGGACAAGAGCAAGGTAAGAATTTCAATGGGAATGAAGATGTCAAGCAGTCACCTAAAACTTACGATCTGAGGAAGGCTGAAAAGCCCAGGCAGAGGGAGGAACGAACTGCTGCAAGATCTCACTCCTGCAGAAGGTCCACGAGCCTGAATCGCAAACTTCTGGCAAAAGGCTTTTCATTCCTCCCCAGCACTTGCTCCTAGGATGTGACTTTTAACAATGGCTTATGCCTGGGCAAAACCAAAGCTACATAAACGCAAGGACCTTAAGGAATTACTCCAACTACTGCTACAGCACAAAATCAAGAGTTTGAAATGTATTTTCATAATAACTTCCATTTGCCTATAAATAGCAGCAGATAAACTTACCTTTCAATAGTCAGTATCCTAAAATTCTACACGGATTTTATTCCTTGCATTTATCACGGACTAAAATTGCTGAACATGTCAGCATTAGAGTTCACTATTCTGTACTTGAAAGAATCTTAAAATGTTTTTCAGCTATTAAATTACTCTTCTACTTTACATAAGGAAACTCAGTTGTAATTTTAACACATTTAACGATGGCAAAAAGATCCTACAAAATCTTTAAAAGTCCTTTTTAAGAGTTTTAGAACCATACAATTGATCAGACATCAGCTGGTGAAGTACTGCATTTTAACACCTCACATTTTCAACCTAAGTTTATTAACTAGATAGTAGTCTCTTCAGACCTCAAGCAAAGATAAAGTGGAGAAGTGTGTGTGAGAAACAAAGACGCAGGAGCATCATCAATACCTTCAAAAAGGCATCTACCTACCACCTAAACAAACAGGCTTCCTCTGCTTCAGGTGCACTGCTCCCGTCCAAGCCCTCCAAAAAAAACATCATACAGGACTGGAAGAGATGCAAGCCAAATCAAACCAACATTAAGTGCTTCGCAAACTCAGGTATTCATTTTACTTTAGCAATACAGTGTTCTTCTATTCTGACTTCTATCTGTAACTATTGAGCTCTTTTGTACTATTTAGGTAAAGAGGCTTTACTGCCTCTTTCGTAAATACACTTCCACACATAAATCTGCTTTCTAAAGTCAGGTATCTGGAAGAAGAAATCCAGTAAGTCAGCTAGACACTAGTACTGAAAATGTTACAACATGCTTCATAATCACCACTATGCACTCATCTCCAGGACAGATTTAAGGCAAAGATTTTTTTTTTTTAAGTCATTAGTAAAAGCCAAAATCATTTTTGCCATTGTGGAAAAGGGAATGATGTATTTCATAACAATTCTTGTTCTTCTCTTGCAAAGCGGTGATTCTGTACTATCCAATCTCCATGCCAAAGGCAAACTTAAAGAGTATCACACACGGGGAACAAGAGGAAGAAAGCTAAACTGTGATATCCCATCTGAACTGGATGCCAAAATCATTTAATACCTCATAGCACCTACTGTGTTCCAAAGATACACACAATTCATTAATAAGACAGATGAATCTAAAATACCAGCTCAAGACTGAAGTCTGAGTTTATTTAAGCAAAGTTGCATTGAACCAAAGGTGTTCATAATTTTTCAAACCACTTGTAGGGATATTTGTTTTATGAATAGACAAAAAGAAGAAGCAGAACAGTGACTTTAGTTTTAATATTAAACTTAGTTATTAGAGAAAAAAAATCAGGTTTTCTACGCCAGAAACAGATAACAGTTGCTACCTGAACAATAAAGTAAGTAAAAACCTCAGCATAAACATGCAATGATAAAGGACATGGACCTGTTGGAGCAAGTCCAGAGGAGGGCCACGAAGATGATCAGAGAGGCTGGGGCACCTCTCCTATGAAGACAGGCTGAGAGAGTTGGGGTTTTTCAGCCTGGGGAAGAGAAGGCTCCAGGGAGACCCTAAAGCAGTCTTCTAGTACCTGAAGGGGGCCTTCAAGAAAGCTGGAGAGGGACTTTGTACAAGGGCATGTAGTGATAGGACAAGGGGTAATGGCTTTAAACTGAAAGAAGGTAGATTTAGACTAGATATAAGGAAGAAATTCTTCACTGTGAGGGTGGTGAGGCACTGGGACAGGTTGCCCAGAGAAGTTGTGGATGCCCCATTCCTGGAAGTGTTCAAGGCCAGGTTGGATGGGGCTTTGAGCAACCTGGTCTAGGGGAAGGTGTCCCTGCCCATGGCAGGGGGGTTGGAACTAGATGATCCAACTAGATTTCCAACCCAAATCATTTTATGATTCTATGAAAATGCATTGCTGCTCAATGCCTTGTTTATATTTTAAGAGCAAAACAGTGATGAATTTGCTTTCTGAACTCTTATACCAGACAAGTACATCCTGACATATTTCTACGTCTTTGGCTGAAAGCCACAAGTATTCAAAGCATAAGAGAATTATGATGATTTTTTTTCAGTTCTACGTTACATATTCTTTATGATATGAAACGTGTTTACTCCACACTTCCTCTGCTTCTTCTACATTGTAAACAACCTCAAGTCCTGCATGGAGTATTGTGTTTCACACAGCAATAGGCACTAACAGTATCCAAGTAAACTACAGACACTGATTTCAACAGAAAGTACACAGTGCCTGCAAGAACTGCCTCCAGGGTGCCCTGTGACCTCCTCCTTCTAAGTCAGGATTTTTGCTTCCTGAATTATGCAACAGATTATATTAGCAAAGCTTAAGCTTTGATAAGACCAAAACTTATTTTCTTATGCATGCAATTCAGGGGTTTTTTTAATTAACTCCTAAAAAAAAAAATCTATACTGAGGAATATGCATAAACTAATTCTCATACAAAATTAATTTAGAGATCTGTTTTTAACAGAAACACATTTAGCTTTCTCCACAGCATTTTTTTTCTCTGAAATCACCCAAAGATTTGGACTATTTAAAGTAACCTTAATTAATCAAAAAATTAAATACTGTAATATTCATCATTTTAGATAAAATTAGATAGTCTCAGAAAGGTCGGACTAGCCAAAACCATTTATCTTGCACACTGAACGAATATTTCAATGTTTCCTTCTAAACGGACTGCTAGAAATCAAGTTTTAGAAGTCTGTGAAGGTTACAGGCGCTCAAACTCTCCAAGTGGCAAAGGGGTTTGGTTTTTTTACAGGATTAATGCACCAGTGCTAATTTCGTGCCAGTTTTGCAGCAGCTTCCCCTCTTGCATGCCTCTACTATTAATTTACTCTCAGCTTACACTACTAAAACCAGTATCAGAATCAGGTCCTTAGCCCTTTCTCTAATATCACCCTATACAAATTTATCATCCTCACAAAAGCTTATTTGTGATTATGGTCCAACCTAGATGACTGTGGTCATGGTCCCCATGACTGTGTATCATGGCAGTCCCAGCTCCTGGAGGTGTCTATAATGTGCATCATACTGACAATCCTTTGAGGCAGCCTTAAAATTCCTACTATCTTGCTACATGTCATGAAATCATGAAAATTAGTCAAAATGATAACCCAACACATTATAACTGCACAGCAATTTTCTTCTCTGAAAGTGTATCATTATTCTACTATTGGCTCTAGAAAAAAAAACGGAAATATTTCTAAAATGTAAATTCACGGAGTTTCAATATGCTTGGCAGCAATCATTTACTTCGCAATTAAAGGTATAATGCTACTTACAAAATTGCTATTGAGGGGGAGAAAGGGAAGGTAAAGAAAAGAGTGACTGACATACAAGTTCAATCTATGTGGGCTACATAGGGTGAATATTAACAAAAACGATTCAACTATATTTCGACACTTTCTTAAAGTAACTATTAGATGGTTTCCCCTATCTTGCTTGACTTCATTCATGACTTTGATTTTTTTTTTTTTTTTGGAGATGAACAGACATACAGCATGTTCCACAGTTGCACAGTTGCAATTTCAGAACCACAAGTCAATTCATAGTTATCGAGGACACCCACAATAAATACCACGTCTTAATATATCGATTGTGTAAGGTAGATTTCTCATGTCTGCAAGCCCTCCTAGGACACAGTGCTGCTGACTGTGCACGATACCCTTCTCCATGAATATTTTAGTGTTAAATTCATCCTCCGCCTCTGAGTGGAAACTGTCAGCGTCTTTATTTAAAGATTTGAATTCCTATGTCAGGTAAAACACTGGAAGCACCAAAGCCTCTGCATGGTCTCTGACAAGGTAATGCGCAGTCTTGCTACTTCTACTTGTCCATTAGCAAGTTTATTCCAAGTCCCACCTATCCCAGTTTTGCAGACACAGGGCTACTGTTTCAAGTTTGTCTGCAGCTTCACTGTACAAAACTTTGGCTACCATATATTACAAACTGGTAATCCTACAACATTTTATTGCCTTTTTCCTATACCAGATTTAGCTCCTTGATGTCATGTTAAACCAGACAATGGAGATAATTACTGTAAAACTATTCCCAGTCATGGGCCTGGCCTGCACTGCCCTGGCACAATATAAAGGGAAAGCCCCTCCATGAAAGAGAAGGACATTCAAACAAAGCTTAACTAATGGCCTACTACTGTCAAACTGTATTACTGTTTTTAATCATGGCAAAGGAGAGAGTCAGAAATATTCAGAGAAGATGAAGAGGTCTAGAAGCATCGGCCAGAGCCCCGGCGAGGCGGTACCTCACCGGCCAGCACACGCACACAGCACCAGCTGTTACAACATCTGGTTTGTGCTAGTAGAGACGTAGCCTCTGCGCCCACTTCTGCAGAAGCTACCTCTGCGGAGGGTCGCAGGATGTGTTGTCAAAACTGGCACCTTTCCTAGTTATACGATAGGTTTGGATCTCACAAAACCTCCCGCTGAAGACAGACAATCCCTTATGCTCCGAAGCTGTAAGACTAAGCCTTCCTCCAACAATGGCCTTAGTAACTTCACTGGAAAAGGCTTTTTAAAGTAAGTTCACAAATCACCATCTTTTTAACAGAAGATCACATGTGTATACCAGCATGATCAAATATAGCACTATTCGTTAAATCCAAGGGATCCTTAATTTATACCCATTTACGATTAAATTGATGCTTGAAACATCTCAGTGCTACTACGATATTACAGCAACCATGCAAAGAAAAATATACACAATTCTTCAAATTCAGTTGCATGCACTAGAGCCTTGTTGATAGGCATGTACGTGCATCCTTCGGTCAGAAGTCCACAGGTACTTGTCTCAGTGGGACAGGCTTAACTCAGTGCTGAATGAAGATGAAGAATGCATAAAGATGAATGGACATCCATTACTCCCCAGCTGGTACTTAACAGGTAGCAGGTCCTTCCTGACACTGCACCTGTGCACAGCAAATGGCATTGGTCTGCTCTTTTTTTTTTTTTTTAAAGCATCCCACCCAGTCCAACATTATCATTAAGGGGAAAAAAGAAAGAAAGAAAGAAACAAACAAACAAACAAAAAAAAAACCCCAAAACCCACTGTTAAATGTCCCACTCCTATTAAGGCTCACAGAAGACAATTTCTTCTTTCGTTTCAGATACATGGGAGTGAACAGACTACCATGTGCATCTCATTACACAGGCACACAAACCCAACAATGTTCTTATTTCTGTTCTTTTCCCCCCTTTCCATGCTATTCTTCCAGCCACAGAGCTCTCAGGCAACCACCGTACATTTGCTTCAGCCAGGGGAGCACAAAGGACACCTTACAAGAGGTCTTCAGATTTGCAGGGAGCACAAACCACTTGCTACTGTGACTGAAATCTCAGAATCACGTCCTCCAGCAAATGATGTTTTTGACACTTCTTCGAAACAGCTGCTCCACTGTAAAATTCTCTAATATAAACTGGAAAAAACTAACTGAAGGGTATTAATACCCTATTTCAGACCTCCATCAGGAGCGTATTTAACACAACAGCAGTGGGCCACTTAGCCATCAGAGCCTGGAGCAATGAGACCTTCGGCGTGAAACCCCCCATCAACCCCTGCGGGCCTGGGCTACAGCAGCCACGAGCGAGTCATGCACCGAATACACAGCTCATGTGAGCAGGCAAGGAAGGAAAGGGAAAGGCATGCCAAAGATGGCACATTTTAACTTGGGGTCACAGGTTAATAAGAAACATTGCTGTCACACACATTTCACTTCCTCCTCCCCTCAGAGAGGGAAGCAGGGCCGGGGGAGAGACGCTTGTGCCTGCTACGGCCGCAACTTCTTTCTTTTTCAGAGACAGCTCAATACAAGAGACTGATTCAGCAAAATTGGATATATAAAGCAAAGAATGCAAAATAAGAACTTCTGTACTCTGAGATATGCTTTCTGCAGAACGCACAAATATTTTCTGCAGTTTATTTTATCTAGACAGAAGTACAATTTCAAAGCGAGCTCTTATCCTACTTATTATCAGCATCCATCAACAAGATTAAAAAAATAACACTCAAGTCCTGTGGCCAGCATCTCTATAAAACGTAGTGTAGAAAAGCACATTTAACCCGTTCTAAATACACAAATCCTGTTTGCAAGGTGCTCTGTGCCAGGATTAATGTTTCTGTTCAAGTAGCATTTATAACCAGTGGGCATAGGATTCCTCAGTCTAAAGAAAAAAGGTCAGTTTTGTTTGTGGTCAATTACTGAAGTTCACAAGAAAATTACACAATTGAAAAGTGTTTTTATGCCTGAAACAGCTTCACAGCAAAACAATTCTAGGTTTCAGCTTCTTGTGACAACTCATACCACTATTCAGTTGCTATTACTGCTATATAGCTTACTACATAACTTCTTCTCCTTCATTTTATTTGCTTCTAATTCAAGTCACAGAACTTTGTTCCCAACTCGCTGTCTCAGCACTCTTTTTCATAACTGCAAGCAAAGAACTGGAGGCCAACAGGAAGAAAAGGATCTAACACCAACCACAGCAACTTACCTACTAGGTCAAAGGAACAAAGTAGTAGAAGGCAAAGAACACTGCAAGCTGTATACGTAAAATAGAGGACGGTGGTAAAATAATCTGATTGAAATACTTTGTGCTTTTCCCAGGAGTTTTTCCTTATTAATAGTATGCAGGACAAACCTGCCTTCAAGTAAGAAAGGTGGAAAAAAGCCCAGAATTAATTTTTAAAGCCCCTTCACACATACTGTAAATAAAAGCACTCATACAAAAAATATCCTGCATCACAACTCCTCCCTCACGGCTCAAGAAGGTGATTTCAAGAAGGGAGAATACACTGGCAATGTGAGAACACCCTCACCCAGCCCTACGGTACCCAACAGTGAGCCACCGCTGAGCTCACGCCCTTGCCCAAAACCCAAGCGTACAAGGTAGCTGCAGTTCTGCCAGTCTGCAACTTACGGTCCTGATTGTTAAAAAGCAAACAGCTCCGGTATGAGCGAACCTCACACTTGAAGAACCTCCTATTTTAGGTTGCTGTTTCACAGAACAGCAACTCCAGTGTCGGAGACCCCAGAAATAGATCAAAAACGCAATGCTCGCCAAACACACAGGCAAAATCAACGCAAGTTCACTCTAAAAGGTTTCAAAGACCAGACTGATTTGCTTTTTGTGCTAGCACAACCACTATACCACTTGATCTTGTCAAAGACCAGAAAAATAGCACGTGCTTATCCCTATCAAGATCAGAACTGCTCTACTAGGTGATCTGATGGGGATAAGAACCAGGAAATATTACTGTTAAAAACTACAAAAAGTTGTAAAGGGCAAAAAGTAAACAAAAAGTTTATAGGAAGAAAGAAGCTGGAAGACAGTGAGAGTGATCAGTAACTATACGCCCAAAAAATTTCCTCAAATTATAACTTTACTTTCACATGGAGCTGACCATCTTCCAATCTAAAAGACACTATCATACCTACTACCAATTAATACGAAGTCATCCCTTGCAATATCAAGTAACCTCCAGAAAACCTATTTTACAAATTAATATAGATACTTCTAATATACCATTTTAAGAAGTGTTTTCCTCCTCCACCCCCAGCTTCATCAGTTTTCTTCCCAGAATATCTATCTACAGCTAAGGCAAAAGCAACGCTGAGTGAGCACTGGCGACTCCAGAGGACCCAGCCAAAGTACACACAAGTTTAAGATGTGAAAATATAAACATCACCAACGGAAGGAGAAAAGATTTCTATTGCTTGGTATTTGAGAAAGGAATAGATTTATTTAGAGGAGCTTCTTAAATGTTTCTTCTCTTTTACCTATCAGATAGAGAAAATCTCACTGGAATGCTTCTGATTTTTTACTGAGGTCTGGGTTTTCTAAGGCCTATTACACGGTCACCAACAAATGTCAAAGTCATAAGACCTTTTTCATATGTCATCCACACCAATCACAGGATTATACTTTCTCAAAATCAAATTTTATTTTAGTGAAGCAACTAGCTGTATACAGAACAAAATACATCTATATTTCACAAGCATTCTCCTCCCACTGTCTGAAACGTAGGGGCAAAGTGGGAAGTCCATGCTTCTTTCTAGCTCAGACAACGATTTCACTTGAATTAAAAAAAAAGTTTACAATTGGTTTTTTAGTAAATTAGTATACATGGCATGTGTAATCTGATAGGGAAAACAAGCATTCATATCTTAATAACCCCCTAATAAACTGCTCATCCCCTCAGCCTGGAATTGATTGTTCTGAGAAAGCATCACTAGAGGCATCCTTCGCTGTTTTACTCTTCCTGAGGGATCCAGTTTGGCCACTGTCAGAAATAAGACATTGGGATAAAAGGACCTTTGGTCTGTTCCAGTATGGTTCTTGTATAGTAAATCCCATGAGTGAGTCAATGGACTGACAGCCAACTCCAGCCAGCAACTAATGTCACTGCTTAGTTAAGAACCTACTAAGATCCAGGGGCATTATATACAGGAGATGGTAAGGATAAAACATAAATGCCATTGCAGGTGGGATTGAGACTGGGAGCTCCCGGATACTCAGAAGCCCCATCAGACAGTCTGTTCTGAAATTCTCCAGTGCTTTAGTGCAGCTTGAATAAAGGGAAAGAAAAAAAAGAAGGACCAACAGTTTACAACACTACACTCAGTAATGACGATAGCAGTCAGTCAGGGAAGAGGGGTTAAAATTAAGCAGCTGGAGAGGGGAGAGAGCCCTCCAGCACTTAAATTTAATAGAATCACTTATTTCCCACTTGCTGAATCCTCTACAAGAATACGAAAGCAGCCTGGAAGCAAAGCACTCCTCCAATGGCAAAGTTTCTCAGTCAGGGAAGTGTTTAGGCTTGGCAACTAATACAGGCTATTTGAAAAGTTTGGTATTGAAATACGTGTTTGCATATCTTCACATCAAGATTCTGAAAATAAGCCAGCTTATGGGAAACTATGATTTGTTTAAACAATATTAAAAGGTAAAAAAATTAAAGATGAGATGAAAGTTTAGTGTTAAATGACTGCTGTGCTTTAAAAACTTGTATATTGAATAAAGCATAAATGAGATTTATAGTAGAACAAATTACTTTCACACTTCTGTAACTCATCAGCTTAAAGAGCATACAACTCCCAGCCAAAGGTTTCTAATGCAATCTATTTCAGTGAAAAGAAATGAAACTGTGTGTGTTTTCCTTGTAATTGCTATTTACAATGTGTTTAGTTGCCTGAGGAAAAAAAAAAAAAAGACAATTACCAAAAAGGTTCTAAATAAATTTTTAAACACTATGGACCTAAAATCTCAGACAATAAACTGAATCGTGATAATTGTTCATAGACTTAGACACGTGTCCTCAAGTAATTAAACTCAGTGTGTTACGATCCGCTTCTTACGATCATGATTTTTGATGCATCACTGCTGCTGAGATAGGGCAAACCACCCAGTGACCTTGGAAAAGCAGCAATGATTTCATATGTAGGCAAAACGCCCCAGCGTGGAAAAAAAAAAACACACCAAACATTTTTATTAAGCTTTTCGTAGGTGAAGTTTGAACATGTTTGTGAACTACTTACAAAGTAAAACATAAAAGATTAAGAATGACATTGCCTAGGGCTTCGACATACTTCAGTGCTTAGTATATTCTGGAAATTTTGCCATCCAGGTAGAAATAGAGGGCAAGTGGAAAAGAAGAAATTCGGGTGTTTACCCTGGCATTCCCACAGCCCTTTCTCTCACCTCTCGCCAGCCATCAAGGTTAAGTATAAAAAGTGATGCATGCACTGAGAGTGCAGAAACCCACCTTTACTGTTGGATGAGTGGGGCACTAAATGGATATAGGTATTTTAAAAAAGAAAATCTAGCTCCTTATTTCTTCTTACATCTATTTTTAAAAATGTCCAAGTATAAATGGTTCCCTGTAAAATTTTCCTTTCAACTTGTCTGAGAAAAGGAATGCATTATTTGAGGACGCAAACCCCAAGCTTCCACATATTGCAGCACAATTCAGCTTTACCTGCTTGACGGGACAGCTGTCTTGGCTTAAGAGACCCTGAAAACATCATTTGTCTTATTTTTCTACGAGTCACTGCTAGATACCATTACTCAGTACTTACAGTCTACTTTCACCAAGTATATGCAAATAGGACTATTAAAACTGGCACCGTATCCAAAAGAAAGTGCTGATACCGAGGAATTGCAGCTCTTAGCGCCCAGGAGATAGCAGAAAGTTCTGGCACTCCGGCAGAACTGCAAACAATCCCTGTACTTTAGAATCATTAAAGGAGATATTTTATCTACTTCAAATTGAATTCTCCACAATCTGATGCTTGTTTAACAGCGTTGGCAATAGAAAGTGTACTGGGAGCACCAGCTCCCATGCATGCAAGCAGGCCACAAGCTATCAAACTGGCAACCATTGGCAGTCCTCAACATCTTTGATTTTATTGCCCATATGTAGATATATTTGGCAATAAAAAAAAAAAATACATATATATAGTGTATTTATATGCATGTGTATATATATATAGTAGGGGGTAATACATCCACACCTACCAAAAATCACCCATCTCAGTCAGAAAACGGGCTTTCCCATTCTTCACCAGACCAGGACCAGACTCTTCTTACAGGCATAAAGACCAGAGACTTCAGCTGACTTTTTCTAACACCAAACTCTGCATTAGCTGGGTAGACGTGGCTGGTAATGAACAACTACTTTTTCCTGCATCCTCCTGTACAGTACATATATGCTATACCACAGCTGAGGAGAAAGGGACGCTTCCTCTTTAGCACCTCACCTCCAAGTATGCTGTTCAAAGGCAAGATGTATGATGTTTGAGGGGAAAAAGGTAGCAATGAGCCTGCTTTGCCTCTGAGTGCTCTTTATAGAGCACATTTTAGAATAAGTCCTATTTTTTGTTCAGTTGGCTTTTCTGGTTATTCTGAATCAGGCTTTTTCCGTGAATACTGCAGCTGGTTAAAAGCAATCCCAAGCAAAACAGCCTCTCATTGGTTTCTTCTCGGGAGTTTTACATTTTGGTTAGTTTTCCTTTCACCTGACCTCAGGAGACCTTCTCAGGCCTACACACACACAGAGACATAAGACAGCCTCTGAGGAAACTTTGTAGTCAAGCACCAAGACTAATAAGAGCACTATTCATCTAGCTAATATATGGAGTTTTTACTGATGAGTCAACCTATCCAGTAAAACTAGAGACATAGTTTTTGTCAATTTATACAACTCAGCAATAAGTAAAATGACTGTATATGCATTTTAATGCGGAGGAACAAGTCAGAGCACCAGAGCTAACCATTAAAAGTAAAATGCAAGAACAAAATTGGGGCTAAGAACGTAACCAAGGCTTCACGTACTAAGTGTGGTTTATCATCTACCTTTGACTTTACCCAGTTTTCATTTTGGTAGCAAATCCAGGGCCTGTCACACCAGTGAAGTATTTTACTATCTGAACTTTGCATCTTTATCAGAGCTGTGCAAACACTTACTCAGCTTTTTTTTTTCCCCCCAGATTAATTTAGCATGTTTAGAAAGTTTTATCAAGCTGAATTACCATTCATAAGCGAATTCGAGATGCGATAAAAAGGTTTTGCTGTGCTACGGCATCTCTTAAAAGCTGACTGCATTTGCTGATATAGAGCAGAGGGGAAACTGGAATTGAATTTTACAGCTGCAAGTGGAATAATGGCCATAAAATGCCTTTTCCACCTGCCAGGCTTGCCCGCAGGAAACAAGGTGGGGCACCCGTGGGAAAGAGGGCTGGAAAAGAAGGAGTGTACTGGGAAAACACAGACACGGCAGCGGGAACTCGCATCAGAGCGGCATAACTTTTAGCCGCATCCTCCCCAGGCTGCGGCTGCTTCTCTTCTCTGGACGACACAGAGGGGATGGCGCCGCTGCCCACGGCGGGCTCCGCGCCCCGGGGCCGAGGCTGGTGGGG